>NW_028258344.1:300909-601818 GCF_053883595.1 Heterocephalus glaber | reverse complement strand
CTGTCTACCCTTTTGCATTGTTTGAACCTGCACATTTTTTCAATTTTAAAAGCCACCAACTCATCACACATTTACATTTGTTGATAATTTATAACGTACTAGATGCAGACTAGACATTATGAATATAAGCAAGAATGACAGTTTATGTCTTCCAGGAACTTACAAATAAATACAGTGCTTATCAAAAGGACTGCTTTTACCTACTACAGAAACAGTGCACCATCCCACTGAGTATCTGTAATGAGATACTTCCTATAAGAGATGAACATGAACACAGTAAAACGCATGTGTTTTTGTTGACAGTGAATAACAAAGGCTTACGCGATGCCAAAATTCCTCACAGCACTCGCTAATATCCTGACACAATTAATTTACCAAGTTAATTAGCTTCCCTTCTCCCAAAGCACAATCTTGGAAAGAGAAGTACAATAATCACAAATATAACAGTAGTGATGAGGAAAACCCTTGACACTCTGTCCCTCGAAAGTAGTATAATCAGATCTTGAACAATCAGGTTATAAGAAGAGTATACTGAGATTTCTTTTTTTTTTGTACCCGAGATTGAACTCAGGACCTTGCACTTCCAAGGCAGGCAGTGGAACCACTGAGCTAAATCCCTGGCCCCAAGAGTATACTGAAGTTATCAGGGGAAGTATAAAGAAGCTAACTAGGAATTAGAGAATATCGTTAAAACAAATTTATAATTGAATAGTTCTGCATGAGTGAAACTATTACATATGCATATGTCAAGAGTTTGCTGACTGAAAATCTCAAAATAATTTGTCTGTCGTTAAAGCATTTCATAGAAAACATACACAAAAACCCATCACGAAAGAGCTATACCATGGCTACAAAACTATGGTAACCAAGACAGTGTGGTGCTAGAATAAGGATAGACACATATAAATCAATGGAATTGAAAGTAAAGAAAAAAACTCATATGTACAACTGATTTGGAACAAAGGTACTAATACAATTCAGTTGGGGGAAAGAACAGTCTCTTTCAGTAGACAGTTCTGCAATAACTGGAAAGCCACATGTAAAAAATTAACTCATAATTGATCAAAGACCTAAACATGAGATAAAACTCATAAAATTCTTTGAAGAAAACAGGTATAAACTTCTGTGACCTTAGATTAGGTAATACTTTCTTAGAAATGACACCAAAACCAACAAAAGAAAAAATGAAATTGGTATTTCACCCTAAACAGATTAACGCTGTCTTCAACTTAAAAAAGGTTAATACTATTTAGCTTAACATTCACCAAAATTAACTTTTGTGATGAAAAGTATACCACAAAGTGAAAATACAACCAATAGAATGGAAGAAAATTTCTGTAGACCCTGTATCTCCTATCTTGTATTATGCATAAAAATTTTTACAGCTCAATAAGAGGACCCAAAAAAACTGGCAAAGAATCTGAATAAACATTCTCCAAAGTGCACAAACAGCTCATATGCCCATAAAAGATGCTCAACAAATATTATCAGCCATCACAGAAATGCAAAGCAAAATCACAAGGAGGTAGCAGTTCACGTCCACTAGCTTGGCTGTCATCAAAGTCAGATTAACAAGTACTCATGAAGATGTGAACAAACTAGAACTCTGACACACTGCTGGTTGGATTGTAAAACAGTGCAGCCACTTCGCAAAATTTTGTCAGACTCTCAGGTTTTAACAGTTACCACATGACCTAGCAATTCAACCTCATAGATACATATCCAGGAAGAAATGCACACAGGAGGGCACTGGTGGTAAGGCAGGCATCCATGTCTATATCTGAAATACTTAGCAAAAAAAGCAAAAGTGGTAAAAATAAATAAATGAAAAATAAGAGCTTTATCAGGACAAATAGCTATAAGCTATACAATGAATACTGATACTGATATGTACATTCAAAGAAATCACATTAAAATTCTGAACTCTTACACATGCTTAAATGTACTGAAATGCTTTTCACAGAAGTATGTAGTAATTCCTTTCAGGTCTTATTTTAATCCATCATTTTACAGCAATCAATATAAAGGAATTTTTGAAATAATCTTTTTTTATTCAAATAGAATCACATTCAACAATCAGCAACTGAAATGAATAGACACTTCTCAGAAGGAAAAATGACCAATAAATACATAAAAAGTCTTTAACCTTGCTGGCCATTAGAGAAATTCCATCCTACTGCAGAAGGAATGGCTATCATCAAGAAAGCAAATAACAAATGCTGACCAGGCTGCAGGGTTAAGGAACCCTTCTATATTGTTGGTGAGAATGTAAACTAGTATTACTATGGAAGCTTTGTGCAGTGGCAGTATCATAGCCAATGAGGTTCACCCGAGGCAGGATTAAAGACATATTACAGTGATGTATGCATACCCATGTTTATAGCAGCATAATTCATAATAGCTAAATCTTGACAACAGCCAGTATGTCCACTAACAGATGAATGGATAAAGAAAATGTGGTATACATGCACAATGGGTTACTACTCTGCCATAAAGATAAATCTGAGTCATTTGTAGGAAAATGGATGCACCTTGAGACCATGTTAAGTGAAATAAATCAGACATACAAGATTAAATATGGCATGGTTTCTTTTATGTAACCAAAAATAGAAATAGCAAAATAAAACAAATAATAAACAAATAAAAATAGATAATAGGAAGTAGAGAGATAGTCTTCCAAATGGGAAGGGGATCAAGACGAAGGTAAAGGGGATGATGAAGAATTGTGTTATGTACATGTACAAACTTTACACAATGAATGTAAACAATATGAACTGAAAACATGTACTACTAATAAAAATACTGAAGAAAAAGTCAAGGTCACGTGGTTTAAAAATTTCTGAGCTGGGTTTTGGTCTCAATTCATTGTCACCAACCACTAAAATAATGTTCTTGATCTAGGACCAAGTGATGAGAAAAAAATACAGGAATTTGTTTTCATTGGTTTTCAAAAATACATTAAGTTTTATTTTAAAATGTCTTTTAAAAACCCTGTGTAAATAACCTTGATTTTAAAACACAGTGGATGTAAGGAAAGCTGCTACATGATCAATCTCAGCATGCTGAGTATTAGTAATCTTTATATTATAAAATCAGGTTAGACTCTAGTCTCATCCCAGTGCTGAATTTACCTGCTGAGCTACCATATTCTTTCTTGTCCATCTCATCCTGCAAATAGCAATCTTACTTCTAAAGGAATTCATTTTTTCCTTTACCATGGTTCAAGAACTAAAGGTGCAGGTTCAGAAGATTATTCAAAATTTGTGGATTTTCAGTCCAGAATCCTGTATCTCAGAGCCTTTCCTTAAAAAGAGAACACCAATTTTTTTCATGTCATTATTTTGGCCAATCTTTCCACACCCATTTCTCTCCTGATGAGTACATTAGACCTATTTAAACAAAGATAAATGAGTGAAGCAGATACAGAGATGTTAGGGGCTGGGACTAATACCCACCACTCATCTACCTACAACTTACTATTCCAGTCTTCTCTACATCATGCTATTTTTTGTATTAAATTCTTTTATTGGTACATTGTAGGTATACAACACAATTACATTTCTCATTGGGAATTTTACCTTTATATAATGCATCTTGGTTCTTATTTTTTCCCCATTCCCAGCCCTCCCTTCACCCCCTCCACCCTTCCCTATTTACAGAGACTTTATTTCCATTTTTTCCATTTCTCAGCATTTTTCCTTTCCCTTCTTTCCTTTTCCCTGTCCCTCCCACTACCCCTACCCCTTTGGACCTTTTCTTCCTATTTTGCATTATCAATTATTCACTCTAATCATTGGTACATTTTAGGTATCCAATATAATGACATTCATCATTGGAAATTTGCACCTTTACATAATCTGTCTTGGTTATTTTTCACCCTTGCCCAGCCCTCCCTTCAACCCCTCCAGTCCTCCTTATTTACAAAGATTTTGTTCCTGTTTTTCCATTTTCTCATATTAACCCTTTCCCTTCTATCCTTTCCCCTAGCCCTCCCACTTCCTTCCCCTTTGCCCCTTTTCTTCCTATTTCACATTACCTATTATACATTTAGTCCTTATTTACATTTTCAGTTTCTCACACTAGAGAAACTACTCGGTATTTATACATGTGTGTCCTATTTATTTCACTTAAGAGTATTGCCTCAATGTGCATCCACTTAGCTATAAATGTCTCTAATTTCTCAGTTTTTATGGCTGAGTAGTACTCCATTTTATAAAAAACCACATTTTCTTTATCCAGTCTCCAGTTGATGGGCATTTGGGCTGTTTCCAAGTTTTAGCTATCACAAACTGTGCTGCTATGAACATGGGCGTACATATACCACTGTGGTATGATTCTTTGAATTCTTTGGGGAAGATCCCCAGCAGAGGAATAGCAGGATCAAATGGGACTTTCAGTCCTAGTTCTTTGAGGTATCTCCATACTGATTTCCACAGTGCTTGCACCAGTCTACACTCCCACCAGCAGTGGAGCAGGGTTCCTCTTTCCCCACAGCCCCGCCAGCATTTGTTATTGGTTGATTTCATGATAGCAGCCATTCTTTCTGGAGTGTAGTGGAATCTCAGTGTTGTTTTCATTTGCATCTCTTGAATGACCAGTGATGTTGAACATTTTTTCATGTATTTATTTGCTATTTTCACTTCTTTGTCTGAGAAAAGTCTGTTCATTTCAGATGCCCATTTTCGGATTGGGTCTTTAAATCTGGGAGGTCTGATCTTTTTAAGTTCTATTTTGGGGGGGGGGGTGTCGTTTCCTGGGGATTGAACCCAGGACCTTCTCACTCATATCCTCGGGCCTTTTTATTTTTTAAATTTTGATACAGTATCTCACAAAGTTAAAGTTTCCCGGGCTGAGCCTGAACATACAGTCCTGCTTCAAGTTCCCAGAGTGCTGGGATCCACTTAGACATTAGGTAGAACAGTCTAGATGCTCCAAATGTGTCATGCTTTCTATCATGTCCATGCTCACATCACTGTCTTTCCTTAGAAACACTGCTTCCTGTCAACCCTATTAAGTCTTATTTGTCCATATTTTTCTTTTTGAGACCCAGAGGAGGAATTCAACTCCTATAGTTCTCTAATACCCCTAGCCTTCTAGGTACAGCATGGCAGTGACATATCATGATGGCACTGAGAGCAAATATCAATGATGCATGACTAACTGAATTCTGTCTCTTTGTAAAACTTAAAATCTGTCTGGGTGAGGCCAGACAAGTCTTAAAAACATTACAGTAATCACTTCTAAAAAATATTCACCTGCTTCTAGTTATATCATAAATTTTAATGCAAACATTCAATAGGGCATCTTTCCCATTGCTCCCAAGATTTCAGCTCTTTCTGCTGCTGTAGGCATAAATGGCTTCACTCCATTCTGTCTTCTTTGGACCATGATAGAATTCTGTGTGTAAGAATAAAAGAAACCAGAATCACTCAAGTACTAAATGGTATATAATTTTCCAGTAATTTGCTACTGTTTCTCAAAAAGAAAATTCTAAAAATCCAGCTTAAGAAATCTAAAACCTAGTTCTGGGAGTTTAAGTAAATGTTTCAAACTATTAACATTTATTCCCACAGACATGTTAACAGTAATTGGGACAAGGAAATACTATAGAAGTACAACAGTACAAGAATGTATATATAGCTACTGCGTAATTGCTAAATAAAGCAACAGTCCATTTAGCAAAGGGAAAAGAAGTAGCTGGATACAGCCCTCAGAGAAACAGAAATTATGTATCAATGCCTTGAGAAAAGGAGGACCATTTTAATTATCATGATGTCAATAAGAAGGCAAGAAATGAAAATCTAATGTGGTATGTGAATCTTTGTTACCTACATTATGTTACCCAACATTATACTGTTACCTACACTGTGTTATATATAACAAGGTTAAGGAGATTGCTCTAGGGCTACAGATACCCAGGAGGATTCATTTATACTAAAACTGCCTTCCTATACCTTAGAGCTGGAGAAAACAACAAAAAACTCTCAAGGATTCTTTAGGGCTACAATAGCACACAGAGAAGGCTGAAAAGTTGTTTCCCTATGGCCACCACTGGGAAAGACTAATCTTAGGCCTCAGTTTCGAGACAGGTTTAACAGGAAGCTCACCAAGTTAGGCTTACCCAGAATTTCCGGCAGTTTTTGTACTTCAAGAAACAACTGGAACACCTTTCCTTGTTATAGTTATTTTCAGCCATACATCTGGCAGAAGCATCAGTCTCCTTAAATGTTAAGAGTAATCATTTACAACATAGAATGAGATCTAAAACAGACTAAAAACAAACTTCTGAAGCTGCTTTCCTCCTAAAGCTAAACATAATGTGAAACTGTTCATTTTTGTTCATTTTAATAGGTAGATTAATAAAAATTGAATAACCTTGCCAACTATCTCATAATTCATTCTTTTGAGGTAGACATCTTCCTTTTCATACTCAGCCAGTTTTCTAAACATCTGATCAAAGGAATTTGAGCCAAAGCACTGCCTGTGATCATTTGATCCAGAAAGTGAAGCAAGACATAATATGTTTCAAAATCACTGCTGCACATCCAGATTCAGAAACCAGTATTCCAACTCACACTGCAGTTCTGCTGCCTTTCCCTAATTCTCATTCTAACTTGATGTTTGATTTTAATGCTTGCTTCCAGATTCCAAGTAAATTGCTAATAAGTGGTTTACATCAAGGAAACCTGAATTAACACCATTCATCTTAATGCATTTTTGGCTATTATTTACTCTGTTACACAAGTAAGTACAATATTATGTAAACAATTTTAATAGTTATTAATACCATTTTAAACCAAACTGAGTAACACAGGGCTAGTTTAGAAGAGTAGGTATCATTTGAGAATAAAATTTAAACTGTCTAAACTGGAAGCAGATTGGATAACAAACTTCAAAGTGAAAGGTATGATTATGAAACACTGTGCAAAAGAAAGCTTTAAATAAACAGCAGGTAATTTGCTTCACAGATCTCAGAAACATATTCTATCTAACAGATTTATTTAATAAAGCTGGTGAAAGCTGATTTTAATATACCGAACAAAGTTGAATTTCTATACCAAATGTTTAATGAGTATTTATTTTTGACAAATGCATATAGGATTGGGGAGTACAATTCCTCACAACGAAGCCACAAGAAAGTTTTGCAAGTGATTCAAATTAATGCAAATAAAAACTTACTCTATTTATAAGATACCTTTGTGAAAATCTTTAGGCTTAAAATAGGTTAATTTTATTTATCAGCCTATTACTCTTAGCCAGGTTATCTCAAGGAAATGATGAAATTATTGCTATTAAAAGTACAAATCTTAGTGGTAATTTAAAACTGAGGTACTTCCAGTTTTCAATTTTTGGATTAAAGATTTTTCTCAAGTGTTATGTTTGTACAGTTTTACAGTGACAACTTAATATATGCAAATAAACAAAACTAAAGAAGAAACTTTGTTACCTAAATTATGAACATCTAAAAATGCTCTAGTGGAATAAAATGTGCTGGCCAAGCATTTTTTTTAACAACAATAACTTTATTCAACACCTGCAGAAGACAGATGCCCCCAAAATGAAAATGAACAGCAAACTCCCCTACCGACAAGCAAGGATTTATGTCAGGATCTCTCAGTTGTTTTGTCACCAGAGGCATCCTCAGTCTTCTTACTGAAGACAGACAGAACAAAAAGTGTTAGGCAATGTATAACAGAAAATAAATTTTAAAATCTCATTAACCCTGAAAGTACTTAAAAACTTTAGCTTTAGCATAATGATGACCTAGCAAAAAAACTTCATGTATCCTCTGCACTTTAAGTACTGACTTAGGTGTGTTTCTCCTTTGTGTTGCTAGGGTACCTCAACACAAAGGGCAAACTTGATTGTAATGTTCAGTATGATAACTCGACCGTAATTCAGGTATAGTTTACTCTCATTTCTTAACTAGATTAACAAAATCTAATATTTCTTAGAATTGTGATCAGCACACACAAAATAAGCAATTTAGTACATTATGACTTTAGCAAAAACATTTATCAACTAAAGTTACACAGCACTTGCCCTTGGCCAACACTAGAGTAGTCGATATAACAAAAAGCTAAATTATTACTTAGTTGACATTTTGAGAAGTCCCAGAGTTTAAAACATAAGTAAAAATTTACTTCTATTTACATCTACTTACTTCTTTTATTTCTATATTTACATCTTCTATTTACTCTTGAATTTAACTGGTAATTTCTTGGGTTAAATGAAGTCAGGGAATGCTACTGTCATTTTCCAACTCAAAACTTAGTAATATATCTTTCCAAGTTTATTGATTACAGACGATCAGTTCCATAAGAACCAGTTAATCCAAGTCATCTACTCATGTAATATGTCAACCATATTCCAGAACAATTGCTTTTCAAAATGAAGCGCAACTACAACTTGTATGACTTTTCTTTTTTAAAAAAAAAAAAAAAGCCATAGAAAAGACTGTAAGAGAAAATTTAAAAACAACGATCAAAAAAGTTATTTTCAAGTGACTTTTCTTTTTTGGGAGGGTTTCAATGTATCAGAATACTATTGATGAACTACACATTATACTTTAAAATGCTCTGGGCTAAATTTAAGGAGTTGACGGGGCTTATATTCCCAAATCCTGTTCCAGCTTGATCAGTTTTCTACCTAAAGATCAAAGGAATACCCGGCAAATAATGTAATATGGCCTACAACAATTTACTGAATAAAAAAATGCACTGGACAATATAACCAGAGGTCAAAAGTTTTGTATGAAATGGCTTCAACTTTCCTTGTCCAAGCTGGGATCATAAAACTTATCAACTGTGTTAAAAGAAAGTGTATTTAAGACAATAAAATTCCATAAGCCCCGATAAAAGAAGGTATTCTCAATCAAGTCACCCAGATCAATTGCTTCTATTATGGAAATACTTGGCTAACAGAGACTAATCTCTGCAAAGAAGAATGGAAAGGGTTTTGGTTATTCAGAGGCTTCCTTAAGTTTTAGTACTCACTCATCCTTTCATGTCATAATTTTTACTGAACACCACATGCACATACCCAGCCAACAGAAACATCTTGGCAGAAAGGAAACTGAAGACGCTGTTCAATTCCATCTAGAAGCTTCTTTCTCACAGGAACACACTTCTTTTGCAGGCTTGACTCTAAGGCATTAAGTTTACAGCCTTTTTTCCCAACTATTCTGTGATATGAGAACACAGACCTCTGCTTAGGTGTTTATACACCTTGTCTATAATAATCTCAACAACCATCAGACACAGAATTGAAGTCCTGTGCTTTACATGAAAGTATCTGATTCTGTATTAGTCAAATTGTTTAAAAACGACACTTAGATAACCTTACATACACCCAGATCATGCTTGCTTGCATGAATTTATTCGCATTTCATTTTCCTTCCAGATTCGAAATACAACTCTAAGTTTGAATTTTCGAATGTCACCTCCTTTGCATGAATTCCTATGTATGAACTGGAAAAGAAGGGAATGTCAATTTACAGCAAGAAACAAGGCAGAAGGATAAGACCAAGCGCTTCACTAAAGAGGGCATATCTACTTACTCTCTGAAGGTATAGATAGCACTACCCAACAGTTACAAGGCTCTATACTTCCAGGAGGATAGCCAGAAAGAAACCACACACACGCGCGCGCGCGCACACGCACACACACAAATTAAGAGAAGGGCTGCAAAACTCCTGCACATCTGAGTCATAACTCCAAAATGCACTCTAACGTGCAATACGCTTAACATAGTTCTTGATTTCTCAAACAGTTGCTCACGGTCCTAATCGTCAAGTGGCTCTGAAGAGGAAGGGGAAACGGGCCCTCACTGAACACGTCCATGCCCACTGGCTACTCTGAGCCTAGGCAGGGTCTGCGTTAAATCGTGAAGCAGAAACACCGGAGGCCGTTAACCCCCTGCTGGCTGCACAGGGCCGGGGAAAGGAGGGTGCGCATTGGTGAGCGGGGAGTCCTAAGGAGAAACCGGACGGACTCAGGCTTGAGGCCGCGCGGCCGGACGCGGTGCTGCCAGTCAGCGTCTGATCTTGGACGGCGGGCACAGGTGAACACAACTAGCTTGGCCCTTCGAGGAAGACAGGCGGGGGACCAGAAAAACTCGGGAAACGGAAACGGGGGGATTGCAATAGCTTCAAAGGCTGGAGAGAAGGGTTAAGAAAAACCGAGGGTGTTCGGACCGGGCAGAGATCACCTTCCTTTCCTACCTCCGGCCAAAAAGACCCGCGTGGCCAGAGAAGCAACAGGAAGAGGCTCGCGCCGCGGCCAGGCGAGGCCTGGAGGGAGAGTCTTTGAGCCGCAAACGTGGATTTGGACCCCGCGGGCGGCCCGGGTGCGCCCCGCTCCTCCGGCTTTCCCGTAGTCGCCGCGGAGCGCCATAAGGCGGGGGGACCACTCACCTCGGGCGGACGCCTCGCTAGCGCCAGGCAGCCTCCAGTTCCAAACACGTCAATAGTTCACGCAGCAGGACCTTAAGTAGTGCGCATCCCAACGTGCTGTCCCCGCTGCCCCGCTGCCGCCTGCCCAATCGGCGTGTGGCGCCGCCAGACTGACAGGCGCGCGAGGCTCTGCACGGCAGGGGCAGGCGGGCCTCGCCGCGCCCCCGACAGGCGGGAGGAGGGCCGAGGCGGGAGGAGTGGGCGGGGAGGAACGCATGGAACCGCCCCACTCCCGCCCCCCGCCCCCCCCCCCGCGCCGCGGCCGGCTTCTTAATACTTCGGCTTGATGGGCAGCACCTTCGACCAACAAGAAGGTGGGGCCCCGGCGGCAGCGGCGCCGAGTGGTCGGCCCTGGGGCGGAGCGAGCATAGGGGGCGGACACAGCGGCGGGTGGGGGCCGGGGGCGGGCCGCCGGGAGGCGGGGGCGGTGGCCGAGCAGGCCGGGGGAGGTGGCGGTGGGCGCGACGTCGGCGGCGGCGGCGGCGGCGGCGGCGAGCAGCGGCAGCTGCAAGTTGGGCTGCAGGGGCAGCGCATACACTACAATGGCTGCTGGAAAGAGGCGTAAGGAGACAATTTCCAGGCCCGCCGCGTCCAGCCCGAAATATGAGAAAAAAATTATTAGAAATTCCGCGGGCGGTGTAAAGGCGGCGGACGGGCCGGAGGGAGGATGTTAAAGCCCCGCGGTGAGTTCTCCCGGGGTCCGGGGCGGTGGAGAGGCGCTTAGCGGGAGAAATATCAGGGTTATTTAAATTATGGGACTCGCTGAAGGGGCAGAGGAGCAGCGGCGGCGGCAGGAGGAGGCAAAGTCTGTGCTACTCTCAGCCCCTGCTCAGGACCCCAGAGAGAAAAATAATAATAAAAATAGAATAAAATCATGAAGCGGGGCTGCGAGCACTCGGAGTCGCTTCTGACAGGGCGGGGGCATTGCGGCTGGGGACCCGAAGGTGAGGTCGGTGGGAAAAGAAAGTTTATGCAGGGTCTGGAAAGTTTGAAAAGTTTTCCTCCTCCTCCTCCTCCTCCTCTCCTCCTCCTCCTCTCCTCCTCCTCCTCCTCCTCTCTGGTGCTGTGAATATTGTGACAGCGGCAGCGGCAGCAGCGAGAGCGGAAGACATTAGAGACCCGAAAAATAAGGGAAAAATTAATATAAATTCAGTTTTGAGAGTAAACTCTCCGCATTTTCCACCAAAACATCCCGGAGGAAGGTCGCCTCCCAAAGGGCCTGGCGGAAACCCGCAGTCGGCAATATTTGGGGGGCACTTTGAGTGACTTGGGGTAACTTTGCCCCTTTTTCAAAAGAGGTTTTTCTTTTCTGGAGAAATGAATTTGTTTTTGCCCTTTCCTCAGGTGGGCGAGTCGGGGTCGGGGTGCGGGGTCTGCGGGGAGGTGTGAGCCCGGGGTGTGTGGCTGCGAGGGGGGAGGGGGAGGGGGTGCTAAATGAAAGCAGGAGATCGGCACAGAGCAGGGACAGCTTGTTGTCAGTATCATAAACAACCAAAATGGAGGGAGAACTCAGGCATATAACCAAATAAAAATTTTTTAAAAATCGCAAAAAAATCCCTAAAAATCCGGGATGCTCCCCCTTTTCTCGCTAAAGGTAAAAGTATGAACCGCCTTTCCCTTGAAGTCCATTTTGACTTTGCAGAGACCAAGGAGTTAATATTTATTTATTTTTTAAAACTTTCGGAGAGCAAAAGCCTTTTATAACTCAACCGACAATGAGAAAACGTGAAAATCCGATGCTAGAGGAGCAGGGGGAGGGAGGGGGGAGGTGGTGGTGCAGAAACTACTAATCTTATTGGTAATGTGGACTGATCTGAGATAAGATAAACACCATATTTGCTATTTTGTAACTCCTTTTTAATGATCTTTACGAGGTTTGGGTGGGTTGTTGGGGTTTTGGGGGGTTTTTTTGTTTGTTTTTTTTTAGTGGAAAGAAAGTGATGCCATTTTCTTAATAGAGTTAATATGTGTGATTGGAAGAATAAACCTTTCCGGCTTCAGATCGCATTTTCGTCGCGTTTGTGCTTCAGGGTTTGTTAGTGGCTTCCTCCCTTCTTTAAACCGGGCTCTTCAAAGGAGGGATAGAGCGGTGATACTGCCCTGAGCCACTGGAGTGCAAGACTGGAGTACCTTTTGGGGAGGGTTGGGGATTTGGTTTCTTCTTCCTGACACGTTTGCTTCACCTGTTCATCCTCTCTAAGGAATGTTGGGCTGAGGTTTTCTGGCTTTATCTATATAAAAGGATAACTTATGCATAACATTGATGTTAATGGGAAAGTGCTGCTGATGTTGGTTCCACGTGGGATATGGGACAGAGTAGGGCATTTTAAAGGGACAGCTTCTCTTCTGTTATGGTTTTCATCACCTACACAGACTCACTGTCAGAGGACCTAAAGCAGAAGTGCTGGGAGGGTGGGGTGATGGAAGAGCCTTCTCTTTCCATTATTCACATGCACCCACCTTTAGGAATGATGGAGGGAGAGGAGGGATAAACAAGCTGAACAGAAGATGGATATGTGTATAGTTTAGTTTGTATTCAAGCTGTTCTTTTCTGTAATAAGCCCTCCCAGGAACTTTTCGTGTTACATTGCTTTGCTTTGGAAGCTGATTTGGGGAGGAATTGTGGAAAAATGGAAAAAGTTTAAGGTGTGTGGTGTAATGGTATAGCATTATTGAACAGTTATAAATTCTGTACGGTGAGATCAAAGAGTTATGCATGCCCACAATGTGATTTTACAGCCATTTTGTAAAAGCTATAAAATACCTAATAATCAATTTGGCTTTAAGTACATTGAGGACTTCTGGTTGGAAATTAAAAACAGTGATGAAGATTCTTTCACAGTATAAGCAGTAGTCATTGTGGCGGGGCGGGGAGACGACACACCAACACCACGGAAAACTTTACATATATATTCATTTTTAAAGTCCAGCCTCTTCTTATGCTGTAATTTCTTGCCTTTGAATTGAAAATATTTTAAAATCCTGAGACCTGTCAGTTTGCATCTTTTGAATTTATTTGTATTATTTAACAGGAAATGTTACGCATCATAAACAACTATCAGCTATGTTATGTTTTAAATATCTATAGTATTTTCCAAATTTAAAATGTGCTGTATAAGTTGTTAGCTGTTCTCTATTGGGATCAAGGTTAATCTTGACTAGAAATTACTTGTGTTACTTTTCCACAGGTTTATGGTGTTTCTGAAATAAACCTCTATTTTCCTTTGTTTTTATGATTTATAGAAATGGATTAAAGTTGGAGCTGAATTGTTAAGCTTCTTGTATGGAATGGAGTTCTTTTGCCATACTGTATAAATAAATCAGTATTTTATAGTCTATTGTATGGTAACTTGTGTTCATAATTGAGCTCTTTGTGCTTTTTTGTAAATATCTCCATAACCACATTACATCTGAAGTATTGGAATACATCATCTTGTGGTTTCTCATTTTGGAAACAATTACAACTTTCTAAGAATTCATTTAAAAAAATTATGCCATGAACCACTGCTAAATCAAAATTGATTAGATAAAATTCTTAATCTATTAATTGAAAAGAGAGGAACTCGCCACGTAATCTTCGGTCCAGAGGTTTCAGAATCCCACCAATACTTGCAAAACCCTTTGGTTTTATCTTGCATTTTCATTGTTTGGAGGCTCAAGACAATTTTATTAGCTATAGTCAGGATTATTCTTTGTGTTTAAAATTATCGAGACTTTTAGGTCTTGAGTAGTTGCCACTTGGACAAATCAGATGCTAATATCAACAATTCAGCCTCTATAAAAGTGAAGGGAAAGTATTTCTTCCAGTTGTATTAGAACGTTGAGTTATTTAGGTTGTTGAGATGCTTCAAGTTATGATTGGTCTGTTATCAACCTAAAATAAAAGTGCTGGTATTGTGATTTTTTTTCTTTCTTACATAGTGTGTTATAAAACTTTATCTTTGGGTTTTACACAACTAGCTACTTGTCTGAATTAGAAAATGCAGTCAGACTGCACAAATATAAAATCTGTAATTCCTTAGGGAGTCCAATTTAGGTAAGGTAGGGCACAGTATCTAATTTGAATTGTTTGAATTAAGGGTTTTTGATGCCTTAGAAATACTATGTGTTGAGCAGCCTTTGTTTGAAGCTACTATTAAATTATACCAATTTACAGAATTAATCTAGGGATATTGTATAGTCCATATTTTTATTTCCATTAGAATTAGAGAAACCTCATAGAGATTCTTATTTAAAATTTATATGCTTAATTTTATATGCTTAAATTGTATAAAGAATTCAGTGGTTGTGGAAGATGATTTGTAAGTGCGGGTAATACTGATAATATTCTATGTATGTTTATTATAACCTAAATATTTTAATAAGCAGACATTTTACACCTAGATTTATTAGTGAATTTGCTTTTATCAATATAGTTTAAAATTTTTAATGATCCTTTTCATGTTTTGGTATCAATATAATATGAGGACTTTTCCTTCATTTTTAATATAATCCTGGTTGTTACTATATACATTTTGGTTTGGCATTGTGGAAATTTATCTTTCTAAGGATTAAATTGTTGTTCTCTAAATTAAATGCTATGTTTCTCTCTTAACTGAGATTTCAAAAGCCAGGCAACTAAAACATTTTTCTATATTCATCTTTGAAGTTTTGTTACAGTAGTCATTTTACCTCTTGAACTGTGTAATCAAACTGATCATCTTTCTGGGAATGTTTTGACATCTTTTATTTAGAATCCCATTATTTGGGAAATTAAAATAATGTGAAAATTTATCATATACACACACAAATACACAATCAAGAAAAAAGTTTTAATGAATAACTTTACTTATGCTGTCTAAAGTACATGTTCTTTTTGATGTGTTTGCAGATGTATAAGAATAAATATAAATTTGTTCTGTTTATATTAATAACATCTTAGATTCCTTAGTTATTTAAGTGAGAAAAGAGTTTCACAAGGAGAAAACTGAATCTGTCCAGCAAAATCTAAGATAGTGAACATTTTCAAGGTGAAAGGGCTATACATTATCCCTTGAACCATTTTTAAAATGTTTCAAGAACCTGATAAACACCTTTTCTAAAACAATGAATATTTTAAAAGTATATCATCACTAGCAAATGACAAAAGTGAACCTCTAATTTCTTTAACAGGAATTAATATAGGCAACATGTTTAACCAATTAGTAAGTGTTTAGGTAGCCCTGAAAAAGTATTTACAAATAAGTTAAATGTGAGGGCAAGGTATATCCAATTGATGAACTGTAAAGTTAACTATGATTTTAGAATTCATGCATAGGAATTCTTTTCTGTTTTACCATAAGAACACTTTTAGAGGTAACTAATCTTTGCTTTTTGTATTTATTTTATTGCCTAAATTTTTTGAAATACCTGAATCTGAAATCACCATGTTACTGCTTTTCCTTTATATCAGGGCAACCTTTATATATCATTTACAAATTTAATTTTTAAATTTAATTTGAGAAATTAAAAATGTTTAGCTTATTTTATAAAAGTAATATAGCTACTTTTATAAAATAGAAGTGTATAGTTATTAACACTTGAAGTTATGAAAAATATATCTGAATGAGAGCCACTAGAAATCATTACATAAGGATAATTTGATTTATACTTTTAAATTGACCCACTCTCCCGTAGTTTGCGTTCTGTTTAGTGTGTATAATTGTCCCTGCCTTCTTTTTGTAGGGTGGTATTGACCAGGATATGGTAGTGTGGGGCAAACATGAGTACTTGAGTATTTTTGTTTATCATATGCATTGGTACTTTTTATCTTAAGGATTTGACTCTTTTTAAAAAATGATTATCAGAATACAAAAAAAAGTATAAAAATGCTCTCTCATTTTTAAAAAGTGAAGTGGCGTGAGATTGCATTAAAATTGTTAGTGTTTAAAAGTCCCTGGATGTCTTGTAAACAGGGTTATTACAGGATAATGGTATTAAAACTCACCACAGTACATGCTGGGAATTTGAGATGACTACCTAAGAAGTTATGTGCATGGGCAGAATGGATGAACTTAAGCAACTGTACCCTAGGTTAATAGGAAAAGCAATTTGTATAAAGTATTTCTTTGCTGTTTTGAAGTGAAATTTTTTCCTTATTTAAAACCATAGAATACCTAGAAATGTGAAGGTTTAGGAAGCAAAAGTATCTTTTTGATGTCTTCTAAAAATAAGAATTTTAAACAATGGAAAAGTACATAAGAACAACAAAAATGTGAACTGAAACGTTTAAAACTGATGGTAAAGAACTAGGTAGACAACAATTTCAGAATGAAATAGCAATTATGGCAAATTTAAAATTCAACATATGTGAACACAGAATAACCAGAATAAAGCAAAAGTTATCAATTTTAGTAACTTGGAGCTAGTTGGGGGGAATCTGTAAGAATATTTTTAATACAAACTGCTGGGTTCATGATGACCTTTAAAAAATAGATCCCCAAAGCCTTTCTTCCCTGTGTTAGATTTTGATTAAACTAAATTAAATTGTAAGAATAATTTGTAATGATTATTTGGAGTTCTTTTTTAAGAAAATAAGGAAAGATTATTTTCTACTATTTTTAAAAAAGATTTTAAAGATTGTTTTAAATGTGTACTTTTCTGAAATGTTAAGAAAATCTTAAAAACTATTAAAAATTATTTTCTTCATTGTTTATTAGAATACTTAAAACTTTCCTGTAAGTTGCTGAAATAAATTTTAAAACTTTAATCTAAGAATGGTTTGTTCTATGGACTTTTTAAGTATTTTTTTATACACTTAATAACATTTGAAAAGCTTTTCATAAGACAAGAACATTTACCAAGAAAGTTCTTAATTTCTGGAATGTTTTAGATGTATGCTGCTGATTAAAGGAATTTTTCTTTATCATTTCTTAATTAGCTATTGCTTTTTTTGATGGAGAATTAAAACCTGTTATTGTTACATTCGGGAGTGGAAGTTGTCCTTAGTATTGGAAAATACCCTGGATTCAGGAGGCATCTTTAAACTGATAAGAGTCCCCTACAGCTTGTGGATAATATAACTTTGCAGAATCTTAAACTCTACCTTTTTTTGAAAATGAAAGCCTCATTTTAGACTTTCAGTTATTAAATATTTCAATTATTTTCTCAGGCCAGCATTGGAGTTACACATGCACAGGTTGATCATTACTGATTTTCTATGTATTCATATTTTAATATGAGAATATTCTCAGAATAAATGTTATAACTACAGTGCTGCCATCTGACTTTTTAAAAAATGGTGTCTTTGTAATTAGTAGTTAAACATTAGAGCCTTTAACTTTGAGATACATTTTTGGAGACTCAGATTAGAAATCAGTTAGAGAATGAGAAATGTAATGCTTTTGACTAAAAGATAAAATTTGAAAGTGTCATAATCAATTTTGTTTCCTTAAAGATACATTAGTAAATACTGATTGAATTATTCTTGATCGAGAAAATTTTAAGAAATTAAACCTGGAAAGAAGGTTAAAGTAGCTAAAGTGTACAGATTCAAAATAGTACCAGTTGAATTTTAATCTATTAGGTTTTCTCAATAACTTGATTTTATTTTCTTGTATTGTCTTAATACTAAAATTACATAGAGCTCACATTACTTTTCATCATACCCTAAGAGAGTTATAAGTAAGTTTTATTTTTATCAACTTTAGGGAATTAAGTGAAAAATGCCATTTTATATAATTCCTTTTCTTACATTGCATTTTGCATTCCCTCAATGTACTTTCTTTAATTATTCCATTTCAAAGAAGAGAAATTAGCAGCATTACTTCAAAACCAAATTTTTATACATTTTTAGATTATGGGAGAGTTGTCACTGTATCTGTTTGGATAAGATTTATCATAACCTTGAAAACAAATATTAACATAACCAGGATATCTCATTAAAAGCTACATCTCAGATGTGAATCTGTTTTCTTTGTACTTTTAAAATCTTTTCCATGTCTTTTGATATTTTCCTTTTGTTTGGGGTAATTTAATTGAGTAGAATTTTAATCCAGGTTGTATTTCTCTTCCAATATTAGTAATATTTTATTTGAAAATCACTATTCAAATGCACACAATTTTAGCACTGAAACAGAATTAGACATTTAATAAAGTAGGTTAATCATACCAAGAGTGGTAGAAGCAGCTTTACTAGTTCTTTTCTTGGAGGAGTTTAAAATATTTCAAAGAAGGATTGTGCCTCTAAGTATAGGTCACACCCAAAGGGGGTTAATGACATTTTATGCTTTTCTTTTCTTTTTTTGTTGTTTTTTTTCTTCATAATACCTGAGCATTCTCAAATCTAGTTGTTGTGTAAATAACTGACTTAACTGTTCTGTGTAAAGTACATGTATTAGGCTTAGCTTTTAGTATGATTTGCCTCACTTTCTAAGAAGGTCTGAGACAAATACTCTTCAGCAGTAATTTGGCACATACCACATTTTACAACATGCTATATGTAAAACGTTTACCCAAATCAAAATGATAGTAAACTATCAAGTAATAAATTTAATTAGACATAGAATGAGGTTTTAATGTTTACCTGAATAACTTGATTTACTGCTAAACTATGAGGAATAGAAGTTTGTAAACAGAGTGAATACATGTAAAAATCTGGTGGTCTGTATAAGTTCCTAGGCGTGTATCCTTTGGCAGTTAATAAAAATATTTTTTTCAAATGGCAAAAATTACTTAAAAGACCTTAGTGTATTCAATTACTTTCTATTTTTCAAAGAAAAGTAGTGATGAATGGGCTAGTACTCAGTCAAGTGACTATTGTTTTTGAATTTTTAATCATTAAGCATTTGTTATAGTGATTTTCAGTATTTTTAAAAAACTACTATTACAGATATTTTTCCTAAAAATCCTTCTTTGGGGGCATTATAAACTAATTCAAACAGTTACTTTAAAACTCTTAATTCTGTAACTAGTTTAGTTGTTTTTTTTTTAAGTATTCCTATTCCCAGGATCATGTTATTCTTAAATTCCAGTCTTGGATCACTTTTAATCATTATCTTGGGTTATTTTTAAATATGTACTAGAGATAGAGTTGCTGTACTTAAACATTGGATCTAATGTGATGGTTGAATTTAACCATACTCAGTTTACCTTCTATTGGTCAGTGCAGGAAGAGGGACAGAAAGCAATTTTATTTAAGAGAAATTCAATTAAGCTTATTCAGAGACTGATCCATAATAACTTTTTTGTAATGCATGATACTTCTGCCAGAATTAAAAGAAATTTCTTAATCAAATCCAAAATACCCATATGTCTAAGAACTTTTTCTAATCAGATTTCAGGCACACTTTTGTGCTTCCATTGGTATTCCAAGTGTTCTTGCTGTTTGAATCTGCTTTGTTCTCAGTGCTGCCACCCTGTGTATAGCTGTGCCTGTAGTGCATTTTCTGTGCTTTGTCGTCACGCAGTAACATCCAAAACCATTTCTGGAAAGTGAACATACATATTGAAGTTAATGTAAAAAATACTGTGATATACTCTTCTTTTTGGTATACTAAATCTAGATTTTTAAAAGTTATACAGTTCAGAAGTATGATATTCAACTGCCAAAAAATGAACTTAGGAAAATTTTTGAGGATAACTACCTTTATCTGTTTCATCTGTCATTTCACTAGAATAAAGTAGAATTGAGCTAGTTTAAATCTCGCTTGAAATTCCTCAAACAAGGATATAGGGATTCTGATCCTTTAAAGAGGAGAGGTGTTACAAGATTTTTTTTCAAAATTTTAGCTAAATTATATGCAAAAGTTCCTTCTAAAACCAAAAATAAGTACAAAAAGAGACTGTTTCTGCTTAAAAGAAAAATAAACTTAACTTGATTGGTTAAATTATTCCCTGAATCACTAGCCGACATGACTTTTGAATTATATCACCCCAAATATTTTGAGTATTAATGCTCTGTTTCAGTCATAAAATACTTTGGCTGGATCACAGTCTTTTGCCTTTACCTATATTATCTCATTTTATTTTCACAGCAGTCTGTGAGAAGAAGTGCAGACAAAATGTGTATGCAAGAAGCATTAATGACTTCAGGAACTGGAATTCTGTTACTTTTTATAAATAAGATTTTAGAATGGACAAACTATAGAAGCTAATTATTAGGAATTAATTTATTAGAGTAAACCTAAATTATGTCCATATTGATATTAATATAGTTAAATGATAAATTTGTTGCAAAAGTTAAATTTTCAGGCATAAAGTTGATACCAAGTAACTCAAGCTAGAAAGCACTACATGTCAGGCCAGGGATTTAGCTCAGTGGTTCCACCGCCTGCCTTGCAAGTGCAAGGTCCTGAGTTCAATCCCCAGTACCAAAACAAAGAATAGAGGAAAAATTCATTAACTTTCTAAGTTAACAGATATTTTTAAAGATAGAAACCTATACTTTATTTTATAGTAGGGATCTTAGGCACAGTTTAATTAATTTTCACTTTAAAACAAATTTATTACAAAGCCATATGATTTCAAAATAATGAATTGGCATTTCTTTCTGCATTTTTAATGGTTTTAGTTCACTAAACAGTATAATTCTACAGAGTGACAGTTAAAAGTATTGCTTAGTTTGTTTAATTTTAGATGTTAGGATTCCAAGGTAGAAATGCACTGATGATCTTCCCACCCAGGAGATTAGAAATAATTCAATACAGCATATGGTGTACCCCAGTGATTATAAAATTCCAAGTCCAGGGTGTTCTTCATGTGATTCTCTCCATAAGTTTGGAGAATTAGGGATTGCTTGCTTTATCCCTTTTTGTCTCCCCCACAACACATAAATAGCTCTTTAAAAACTTTTCAAAAACTTGATTAGTATGGGAAAGATGATTAAATATTGAATCAGGATTGGAATATTATCACCCTGAGAGAAAGAAAATTTTTAGAAAATTCTGCTTTATTTCATTCTTTATTTTTTATAGCAATCTTGAGGTAAGACTGGATTTGCTAAACTTATTTTAATAAAGCAAATAAAGCAATGTAAGAGTTGTAAAGACTGTCTGAAATCACGAGATTTTACAGAGTGTGAAGACTTCAAGTTTCTTTTGCCTAACTCCAGAGAGCCATGCTTCTATTGAGAAAGACTGGTTGTATGTTATCACTATTTCTATTCTCGCAAGCAAGTTCTAGACTTTTATTTTCAAGTACCTCTTTGGTTAACCATCTAGATGGCTTTCAACATGCCTAAAACTCGCAGTTCTTTGCAATTCTTACTTCAACCATTATGATTAGTGGTCCTAGGGCTCTGAGGCCCCTAGTGACTTTTCCACATCCAGTTGAAATTTTAGTTACTGTGTTGTACAGACACTGTTAGAGTGAACATGGACAGGAAGAAGAGAATGAAACTCACAGAGGAGGTGGCCCTAGAGCAAGGGCCTGGAAGGAGAATGAGTGACCCAGCACGCAGAGCACACGTGGAGTTTCGTCCTGCCGCGGAGGGTCAGGGTAGTGGGAGTGAGCAGACACGTGCCCGAAGAAGGCAGTGCGAGGCCCAGGATGTCTCAGGTCTGGAAGGCCAACCACGCGGGAGGACTTTTGTTCCACTGAGAGGACAAAGCCCTCTAAGACTCAAGCTGGATCTTCAGTGATGGAACGATGCTCTTTTATCTGTATCTCTGTTCTCAGTTCTAGGGCTCATTCCTTGTGTTCTGTTTTGTTTTGGTTCTTTGGGGTGCAGGTGTGTTTGTTTTTTGAGACAGGGTCTTGCTAGGCAGTCCAGGCTGGCCTTGCACGCACTATGTAGCCCGGGCTGGCCTCAAACTCGCAGTGACCCCCGCCTCAGCCTCCCGAGTGCTGGGATTGCAGAGGCGCATCGCCACGGCCAGCTTCTAGTGCTTACTCCTGTCCCCGCCAATTCTTGACATTGAACCTTCTCCTGAAGCTTTCTTTCCACCACACTCTCACCAGATGTCTTGCCTGGCTCCCAAAGGAAGACTGGGGCCATCAGCACAACTCCTCACCTGGCTCCTCTTTGCCTCCCTCTGGATCCCTCTGTAATGGTGCAAACCCTTTTTGGGGGCCCCAGGAAAAGTTAGTCTTGTCAGGATGGTTGTGCATGGCGTGTGCTGGGGCTGTTCAAGCCACAGATTACTGTAACCCCGCTTTAGTCCTTGCCGTATCACACACTCCTCAGATCTGACATTTCCTATTTCTTCCATTGTACCTGAAAGGTATGTTCAAATCTTCTTCGTCTTCAAAAAACAGATCAAAACCCAAGACTTTTTGGCTGCATCCTGCCCCCTCTTCAGTCATCCTTCTCCGCACTGATGCCCTACGGCCTGAAAGAATGGTCTGTGATCAGTCTGTGCCTTTCATCTCCCCTTACTCTACAACTGTCCTGCCTCATTTTGAACACACGTTTGGAGAGAACAGCCACAGGCAGCCATTAATGCCAAATCTAGTGGCATCGTTCCACTTTATCTCTGTGTGACTGCTGCAGCACTCTACACGTCTGCAAATTCCTGCCTCTCCTTCTTTTCCACCTCCTAATGTTCTCTGGCACTTCCTTCATGTTTGTTTGTTTGTTTGTTTGTTTGTTTTTTAATGGCAACTATTCTTCCACCTGTACTTAACTACCAGCATCCTGGCCTTTCCCAGAGTTTGTAGAGTTCCCTAATCTACTTCTCATCTTAGTCTATACTTTACCTGAACACCAGCTCTCTCTCTTGTGGTATCTTTGACTTGTAGCCTTGTGCTAATAAAGCCTCCATCTCTGCCTGTCTCCTGGTCCTCAATGCTTCTTTTTCTTTTTACTCCAGCATCTCTACAGCTATGTATAAGAACATTTTTCTTCCTGTGTCTTATGCAGATTGGAGAAATACCTGCCTCAAGTTAGGCACTAAGACAGATCCTACCCTTGTTGAGCAAAGGAAACAGACAATAAACAGAGTTCCTTTGGATTGTGGCAGATGGTAGGAAGATAATAAGGAATATGAGGATAAAGAGAGTTGAAGGTCTGGGGGAGGAGAAACTCTTTAGAGACAGTGAGCAGGGGAGACCTCTAGATAAAGGGACTTTGTGTGGAGGCCTGAGCATTGAGACAGATAAAGCCACAAAAACCTAGAGGCGTGCTTCTTGACAGAACCCCTGACATGGCATAGGGCTCTGCACACCGGCGGCAGAGAGAGGAAGCAGGGGACTGGCTAGAGAGCCACCTGGCCAGATGTCTTAGGCCCTCTTCAGAGACTGTCAGCTCAGCCAGAGTGGTGAGACTCCTGAGCAGCATGAGCTGCCCTTTACAGGCTGGCTGCTACCTCTGCCCTTGGCCTGACCTTCACCCTGCCATTCTCTCCCAGTGGCACCCTAAAGGCATCCCTTCCTCAAGGGGCCCCTAAAAGCAAAGCTCCCTGGGACCGGTGACCTCCCCACACGTGCTCCCTCACCTCCTCCCTCCTACACACTTGGGAGCCCTGGCCTCTCTCCTTCAGCTGCAGTGGCACCACCACACGTACTCAGGCACCTCCTCACCGCCCTAGAGCACTGCCCAGCCCCACGCACGCCCCGCCCGGCATTCTGCTGGGCTGACGCTGGAGGGCAAGGGCCTTGAGCGCCCAACCCTCTCCTCTCCTCCCCACTTTCTCTGAGAACTGAGCACAGTGAGCGCCTGCGGAGAGAGACTGTACTGTCTGGGCAGTCTAAAGGGGAATCGTGGTGCACGGAGCCTGAGAAAACCCGGAGCAGTGATCAGACGCTGTTTGGTGAGTCATCTGCCCAAGAGGGTGTCTTGTCACAGGAGAGCAGTGAACCCACAGAGAGTTCAGCAAGAGGAGGCTTGGGTTTGCTATCTTGGAGGAAGCTAGCTTTCTGCTAATTCTAAAGCTCAAGACAGCAAGGTCGGGTAGTAGGGTTAATACACAGTGAGGGAGGAGGACACAGGCACATGTGGAGCACCCAGAGACGGGAAACCTAAAGTCCTAGAAAAAGAGAAGCACACAGACTTCAGTACAGTGAGGATGAGGAGCAAACTCACCTAGGGAAATTATACCTGCCTCTACAGGTCTGTGTAAGCTGTTTCAATATTTCAGGAGAGAGATGGGGAGGAAAATGCACAGATAAGAGAAGACATACACACAGCTCATACCCAGAGGGAAGGGCGATATGCAGACCACGCCATGTTTCTTTCCCTTTCTTGAGGAGACCCCACTGCAGAGGCAGACATCACCAGACACTGACATGTAGTTGAGGAGCAGAGTGCCACACATCTAGGAGGTGGAAGGTCAGGGACATGGATGGGCAAGACAGAGAGTTCCTCTCACACCAGGATGTGAAGGGAGACACTCTCCCTTCTGGGGAAGGAAGGAAACACTAGACACTCACCATCCCAGAGGGCCCCCACACACAGTGAGAGGAAAGAGTGCAAGGAAAAAGAGACCCAGACACCCCTCAGCAGGAGAGAGACTTTCAGAGGGGAAGAGAGACCTGAACACACATGGGGGGGGCGGCAGTAGAGGCTCATACACAGACGCAAGGTGGGACAGAGGGACAGAGGGGGTGTGTGCACATGCCAGGGAGGGCATGTGATATTTACCCCAAAGTGGGGAAGCAAGACAGCAGAGCGGTTCAGAAGGGAGCGGGCACATATTGCACACACATTTACACATAGGCATCTGGATTAGGGAGGGCGTGCATACATTTATAGAGAAAGAGGCACATGCATGTCCATATGCCAGGAGGGAAAGAGACACGCACCCAAGTCAGGGGAGACCCAGCCCGCCCACAGAGAAGAACCCTGGGTCAGGTGAAGGACAGTGAACAAACAGCAGACAGTAGGGAGAAATGAGCAGGAAGACCCTCATAGCTCATCTGTGACTCAAGATAGGCAGATTCTGGTAGTGCACATCAGTTCCTAGAGATGCTGTGTCCTTGGATTCCACTGGATTTTCCCATAGTGGGACAGACAAGTGGAAGTCGGTGCTGGGTCCCCAAAGGCACCTTGAACTCCAGTCTCTTTTCCTAAAGTCACAGATCTCCAGACAGTAGGTCATGTTGCATCCCTTTTGCCCTAAGAAAAGAGCTAAAAGGGGCTGGGGATTTAGCTCAGTGGTTTCACCACCTGCTGCGCAAGCATAAGAACCTGAGTTCCATCTCCGGTACCAAAAAAAAAAGAAGAAAAGAGAAGAAAAGAAAAAAGAAAAGAAAAGAAAAAAGCTGAAAGCATGCAGTATAGGTATATATTTATTCATGTAGATTTTTTTTCTTCAGAATTTGATATGGTTGTGAACACATCCATCTTGACAGCAGACAATAAGTAGATTTAAGAAGCCTTTGATTCAGTCAGCACAGTAGGTTATTACTGGAAACCCAAAGCTTTTCAACCCAGCATGCCTTTGGCTTCCCAAAACCCTTCTATTTGGTATTCTTTTTTTCCAAATCATCCGAGACAGCGTACATTCAGGCCAATTCAGAATGGTGCTTGTGTGTTCGCAGAGTCCCGTGGCACCTGTATGATGACAGTGAAGACCTTGATCTGCTTTCCCTTAAAGGTGGGCATTTCAGAAGTTGGTCTTACCTGGATATTACCTCTCACTTGCACACCATAAGCCCTTAGGAAGTTTTGCGAGACTAAAGCATCCTGAGCTGTAACAGTTGAAAAAAGATATCCATGGGTCCTGCCTTCTCACGAACCCACTGCTCTTGGGGAGCTGGCTCCCTCATGGCTTGTCCTATCCTCCCTTTCCCAAAAAAGCCCCTTTGCATTTAGCATCTCCTGGGTACTTGGAGTTAGGGTGAACTGGCTTCAGGCAGGTCAGGCTGCTCAACTGCCTGTCTCAGCTCTTGGATGTGGGCCTGGGGTCTTCTGGAGTCTGCCTCCCCATCTGCAGCCTCTCCCAGTCCGTGATGCAGGTCCTGTCACCCTGTACCAGTCTCTAGCCACCTGTTTCCTGCACATCCTCCCCACTGGTCTAAGGCTGGTGAGTTTCTCTGAAGGTACAAGTTACTGAAACGGTGAATTGCCCCCCTTCTCTGGAATAATAGTAACTTGGCATGATGAAGCACTTCGTGTCAGGGTATGAAGTGTGCATGCTCACTGTTCAGGGCACTTAGACACAGTGATGCTTTGAAATCCTCCTGACAGTTCCCTTGAATCCTAAAGTCGTGCTGTGGCTATTTCTGTGGTTCACAGAGGAAGAAAATGGTACCCAGGGGATTTAAGTAACTGGATATAAAATGAGAGAAGCTTGGGGAAAAAACCCTCATTATTGGTGCCTAACCTTTAACATATTTAAAAGGCTGTTGTTTTCTAAACAATCCTGTCTGTTCTAAGAAATTCTACCTAATAACTATAATAGTTTACCCATGGAATTGTGATCTCTAATAGTCATAAGGTAACCTTACCTCACCATGTTCTCTAAGAAAATTGAGTCTCTTGGATGCACATTATCAACAGTCTTCTCTCTCCCCACCAACCTTATTTGCACTCTAGCCTCTGCCTTGCTTAGTTCTGGGGCTCTTCTGCCCACGTCTCATCATGTCTTTCTCTGTCCATTGAATATGAAGTTGTGTTCAGCCAGTGGCGGTCTTTGAGATTCTCAGACTGTGATGGTTCACAGCCTTTGTTGGGCTCTGTCATCTCCATCGCCTTTCTCCTACAGGGTTTTACCACTTGACCTTCTTTCCGAAACCACACCAATCCAGGCTCCCACTTCACCATTTTGCCGAAGCAGCTTCGGCCAGGGTCCCATTTGGCAAAAGCCTTTTGACACACGTATACCACTTCCAAGTCCTGCAGGTGCTTTCCCTGGTGCTGGGTCTCCCTGCTCCACGATTTCAATCCCCCCAGTACAACCATTCCTTGTACAACCCCTGCACAGCCTGACAGCTTCTTAACCTTGCTATACTCCTTTATTCTTACCTTTATTAGAGTTAAACAGCACCTAGTCATTATATGCTACATACTGCTTGACAGGCCAAAGGTTCGAGCCCTCTCAAGAATATTTGCTGCTAAAAAATTATATATATATATATATATATATATATATATATATATATATATATTGAAGGCCATGACTACTAAAATTATTTGTTACTATGTTGTTTGTACATCAGTCTCAGATTCTTAAGAAATCACTCTTAGGCTTAGGTAGCATAGAGTATCAGTTGATTGGCCCGTGAGCTTTGTGGCAGGGTCAAAGTTTTACAAATGATCATGTATATTTCTTAGTTCCCTGAAGTTGTATAATTGATACTGTGAAATAGGAAGAAAGGCTGTAAAGGAGTAGGGGAAGTAGGAAGGCTAGGGAAAAGAAAAAATACAAGAAAAGGAAAAAAATGGAAACACAGTCTTTGTAAATAGGGAAGGGAGGGCAGGGGAATGGGGAAAAAATAAGAACCAAGATACATCATGTACAGGTACAAGATCCCAATGATGAATGTAACTGTATTGTATACCTAAAATGTACCGAATAAACTTAATGGAAAAAAAAGTTGTAGGCATCATACACTGTATGTAAATCATTTCTGTCACCACTGTCCACAGTTTTTCTTTGTAACGTGTGTGTGTGTGTGTGTGTGTGTGTGTAGGTGTGTGTAGGGCTACTCTGTAAGGTTAAGTGTAATGCTGTCTTTAACAATAATTTTTAACTTTTATTATAGGATAGTTTAAAGATAAACAAAAGTAGAGGAAAGAGTAGAATGAATCTTCGTAACCAGTTTCCACAGCTGCCACCTCAGGGCCACTCTTGTTTCCCATGCCCCTACTTCCAAGCATCTCCTCTCCTGCAGATAATTATGATGTGAAGTTATTTCCTATCATTTGTATATTTTTGGTATTTCCAGAATGTACAAACTTTTAAAGCTATAACCACCAAACAGTTATTATCCCCCAAAATACAATAATTCCTTAATATCATCAGAATACCTAGTTAGCGTGCAGATCTCCACAGTTGTCTCTTAATTTTTGTTAAATCAGTTTTCGTGATTCAAATCAAATAAGGCCCACCCCTGTAGTTAGTTGATGTGTCTCTCAAGTTATTTTTGATCCAAAGGTTACACCTTCCTATTTTTTCCCCTTAAAATTTATTTGTTGAAGAAACGGGGCCTGCTACTGTTTTGATTTTGGTTTAGTCCCTATAGCATTTCATACAAGTCTGCATTTTGCTTATTGCATACCTGTTGTGTTTTTTACCTACTTTCATAGCCATCAGTTCTGTAAGACTCAGCTTCTGCATTTTTAGGCTTCTAGAAAGGAAATTTGGAAAGACAATGTGGAAGAAGTAAATATTGAATTGAGTGTCATAAGCTGTTGGCAAAATAAGGCTGTCATTTAAATATAGTAAGTATAGCTGTATGGTATTTATATCCGGTGCAGTATTAGGGTTCTCGTTATTAAAACATTTTAAATACTAACAGATATATTCTTCCGGTTGTTTTTTCTTTAAAACTGTAATACTTTTTAAAAACTGAATTGGGAACTTCCTTGTTTTGTATGCTACTTTTATACATCTCATGTGTCTGTAGGTTATTTCCCATGTGCTTATGTGTTACTTCTGTGTATTCCTCAAATGTTAGATCTTGGCAAATGAGCACTGCAGTTTATTTTGCTTTCTTCTAGTTGTCCATATAGGCTGTTTCCAGTCTTTCAATAATTCAGTGATGAATGGCCTTGTGCATAAATCTTTGTGGGCAGTTCAGGTTATTTTCTTTAAATTCTTAGATGTGAAATGAATGCGCAAAAAAGGAAGTGCCCCTTTTTCTCTTGGCCATTGCTTGGCCATTTTGACCTCCAGGAAAGACCTCCAGTCACCAGTAGTATGTGGGAGTGTCCATTTCTTAGCCTTCCCCAGCATGGCCTCAGTTGCTTAAAGAAGTCTTAACCATTGTCTATGTTTTTTGCTTTCTCTTTTCTGTATTTATCTTATCTTTTTACTTTTTTGCAGTCAGCTTCTGTTGCCATCAGATTTGCCTTTGATCTAGGGTTAGATAATTTTCCCTGCACCACAAATTCTGGTAACTGAACTTGTTATCACTTTCCTGAATTACTGGCACTAAAGGCACATGGCACGCACCTTGATAATACAATGTGTGATGTACGTGGATTTTTCACATCTACTTTGTTCAGAACCTGTGTTCCTCCTTTCTAGTTCTCCCCTATATTTAAGATCATTGATGTTGCTCTTATTATTATACGATATTACACGTTTGTGGTGATGTAGAGGAAATAATTAATTTCCAAACTGAATCAGGATTTGGAAAGCAGTTAAATTAAGGGAGAAACTGTTCATGGTGCCCAACAGTTGTTTGTTTTAAAACATGATTGAAATCGGCACCTTGACTGTCTGAGGGATGTCAGCTGGAAACCCTAAAGGAGCAGGGCTATTCAGAAGTTGTCATCAAGATGCCCTGAAATTCCAGTACATACTAAAACTACGCCACATTCACATAATGGTTTGCAGCATACCATCCTTGCTTAGAACCACCCTGAAATGGCCCTTGCTGACCATAGCCTCGTGTCCTGTACCTTTGCTTACTCCCTTGTTCCTATCAAGTCTTGCTTCTCTCTCACCATGCTTTTAAGCGTTTAGCACCTGCTTTTCTCTTGCCTGTGTGTTCCTGCTGTTCTCATTTTCTCTAGTTCAGTGCTACCAAGCTGGCTGTAGCTCGTGTTCTGGGACATTCTACTCTGTCAGCCACCCTCTGCACCTACCTTGCTACTCTGAACCCTGGAAGAATCTTTGTCTCTGCCTTGTTTGTTTGTATCTCCAGATGACTAGGGACAATGGCATTAGTAGGTGATATAGAAGTAGCACAAGTAGTGAGTCCAGGCCCTGTCAGGATTTGACCCTCCATTACCCTCTAGCTTTGTCTTCGAACCTTCTGTCCCTTCCTTTTACTCCCTTCCACCCAGCACCAGCCTCCTAAGGTCCTCTAGCTCACCAGTCTGTATTTCTCATGCCTGCCCTCACGTTTGCTGGAATGTTCTTAGCGCCAACACCGGTTCGTCTGTAAACTGCTTAGGTACCCTCTCCTCCTCCATTACTGTCTGTGCCTTCTTCCTGTGCTGGCTACAGTCTAGTTCAGCATCTGCACATACCACCTTACCCTGCCCTCTCTGCGTGTCACATGGGCTCTGTCCTCTCCAGTTCGTTATCTTTTCTCTGTTGGCCTTTGCTTCTTCACTTGATCCATCCGGTTAACATTTAAACATGTCAAATTTCTGCCATCTTTAAAAAACAAAAACCACAGTTACATAGAGCTGTCTCATTTCCATACCTTGCTCTTCAATGGATATCATTTTTCCCAATGGCAAGGAATGCTTAGGGCCTGGATTTTTGCCATAGCACTCAACCTGAAATGTGTTTTCTATGATTACCAAAAGCCTACATCAACTAAAGAAAAAAGAAAGCAGCATTTATTCCTTATCTTCACTGCTGCCTCCTAAAATGTTCTCTTCTTTTTGCTTCTACGACAGGCAGCTGTCAAATAGATTGCCATTCAAAGTCTTAACCCTATGGCTATTGATCAGTGTTAATAGCATTCTCACTGAGTGCTGCTCACTGTGGAATGTTCTTTTCAAACAGTGTCATTTATTCTTCACAACTCAGTAGGGCTTGATTATCTCACATTACAGCTGAGGAAACTGAAGTTGAAAAAGGTTAAATCACTCAACACCACAGAGCTAGTCTGCATGACCTTGTAATCTCTAGGTGAGATTGCTTCCGTAAACACAGCAAAGTCAAACCAATTCCTTCTCCTGTTAGACCTGCAAAGTCAGTGACCCTCTCACCACTTCCAATCTGGTCCCATTCCACAGCCTTACTTCTCACACCTTTCTTAGGACGTCATCAGCTCCAATCAAGGAAGGCCTGACCTGATTGTCACTAGTCTGCACACTCCCCAGGCCCTGCCTCTCTGGGGTACACTCTGTACTCCTCCAGGCTCACCTGCATGGCTCCACATCTTACCTCCCTCCACTCTCAGTTCAGTTGACTCTTTCTGCACAAGTTCTCCTCTTTGAAGTTATGAAGAACCTTTTATACTTGTGAGTTTTCATTGTACCTAATCTACACTTATTTTGTGACATTTTTCACTCTGCTAGTTTTATGTTATCAATAGTGATAAATAATATTCTTCTGGTATACCTTCCCTAATAGGCTACAAGCTCCTTGATAGTTATGAAATGATATTGGTTTGTTCTTACAGCTCATTCCTAGCACCACTGTGCAGGTAGCGGTTCTAGCTGGTCTGTTGAGGATGAATTTTCTAAACATGACCACAAGATGGCACAGTGACCGCAGCATTTTCCTATCTGTTGAGAGTTTGCCAAGACAGGAAAGAGTGATGTTTTCTTGATTGCTGGATATTCAAGGGAATCCAAGAGAATTTTTAAATTTAGAGCATTCTGTCAGTTCTTGGTCATTCATTGAGGTAATCAAACAGATTTGGCAGCTGTTTTCTTTCATAAATCCAGTTGGCCAATAGGATAGAAACTCCCTTCCTTGCCTGTTCTTCTTCCTTTTCTATTCATTCAACAAATATTTGAGTGACTCCAGGTGCATCCATATTCTAGATTGGTCGTACAGAAATGGACATTAAAAGGCAAAGTCTCTTCTGTAATGGAGATTTTTGTTCTGTGGCCTTCACCAAGACCAACTGAAGATACTGTACTGAAGATACTGTACTGAAGACAGAATCAAGTTTCTTTGATGTTTTCGTTGCTTCCAAAGACTTTCCCCCTCTTCTCCAGCATGGATCGCCTCTCTTCTGCAACATGGATCAATCCATAATTTTATATTGTCCAAATGGGTTTCAGTTCAGCAAGAAAAAGGACCGCCAGTCAGCATATAGCAGTGACTAATTCTGTTTCAGCTGTGATTATTTGTGGACTTCTCTCTTACTTCCCAGTTACCTTAAGAATTAACTGTTTTTTCTTTATGGTTAAAGATAATGAAGTTCAGAAAGGTTAAAATTTTGTCCAGTGTTGCACAAGTAAATACATGGGAAAGTACACACTGGTCTTTGTATCATTCATTCCTTTGTGATCAATACCAGTAAAATTGTTTAAAACAAAATAAAGCAATCCAACGTAGTTTAGAAACATTTCTTCTCCAAGGAGTAACCAAGGGTGTAAAAATTATAGAAGTGTAGTAATTTAGAAATATCAAATACCATGCTTTGTTTTAACACTATGAAAAGTTACTGCCTGGTAGAATAGTCCTTTTTGTGGTAGGAGTCTTAGTTGAATATTCATTTTTTTCCCCAGGATTGGTCCCACATCTCCCTGTGCCTTCCTTCCATACCTATTCCCTCCACCAGCCTGGCTCTGGGAGACAGGATTCAGTTCTACACAGCTCCTTCCAATCCTTGCTTCAGTTTCAGGAGGAGGGAAGGGGATTAATTTGAAAAGCTTTGTAAAAGAGACATTCCCATGTTGTACAATTCAGTGTGGGATTTTGATTATTATGTTTCAGTAGAGCAGATTTTTTTTCTAATATGTGCCTGGTTTCTCTGGTTTTAAGTAATCATAACATTTTCACAAGTACATTATCGTCTTTTACCAACCACAGCTAAGCCCACAGGCAGGGGTCAGTCTAGCTGTAGATAGTCAATATTCAATCACATATTGCCCAAATTACCATTCAGTTTAACTGATAAAACGACTGTGGCCTCACATTTGTTGGTTTTATCTGAGCTGTGATTTGGGTTTATGTGTGACCATGACTACCCTAAAATTTAAGATACACCCTTACTATGTGACTAAGATGAAAAGGTCAGAAGTAACTGCCTCAACTAATCATTTTTAATATAAATCTTACATTATATAGGAATGCATAGTTTTTTTCACATGAAATAGTCCCGTCTTTTTCTTGAACCTGTGGTATGGGATGGGGAGAGTATTCCTTTTTTTAAATTCCACAGCAGGCATTTTGGAGCAGCATTTATTTCTGAGTAACACACTGAGTATATCATGTAATTTATTAGTTACTGTACTGAAAGTGACTATAGAAGGGTTGTGTGTACCATTGTAAAGTCAAGAAATCATAAATTGATCTTTTGTAAATTGAGTGCTCTCTGTATTTAAAAGGATTGTATAAAGGCCACATTCAAACACTTCAGTTCCTTTGGTATTTGATAACTGGAACTTATCCCAGAAGTATTTATCATCCACAGGTCTCAATTCCAGTTTGAATGTATTCCTGGAGCCCTTAAATCATATTATGTGATATACACGTTTATAACGAACAGGTGAACTGCACTGGCTTCCTCCAAGTTTGACAGCTGAGAATGTGGCTTTTAAAAGTACCTAAATAAGTATCCTTCCTAGCAAGGATTGAAGACGGCTAACATTTAAACTGATGTTCCTCATGTTTTCTTATCTCTCTCTGAATGGAAAAGAGATTTCAGTCATTTTTGCATCATTTCTCTTATAAAGAATTTGAGCTTATCAGTTCAGCTTTTCATGTTTTAGTAAATTTAGATGTAGATTCATTTCTCGTATTTATTGAAATTGGGGTTTTTCCCAGTAGGAAGACTTTGCCATTTTTTTCACAGCTTTTATTCAGGTATAATTAATATTTTAGGAACTGCACACATGTGAAGCATACAAGGTTCCCCCTTGAAACATGCGTGTACATCTCTGAAACATCACCACGATCAGCGTCGTGAGCATGTTCATCGTGCCCAGAAGTTTACTCACGTCCCTTTTGTGAATGGTCCTTCCTTGTCCTACTTCCTGTCCTCAGATAACCATGGATCTGCTTTTTGTCACTGTGGTGTATTTTGAATTTCCTAGACATTTATATAAATGGACTCATCTAACATACACCCTTTTCTTACCTGGCTTCTTTCATGAAGCATAATGATTTTGAGGTTTATCCACATTATTGTATACATCAATATTTTGTTTCCTTGTGTTACTAATTAGTAGCCTATTATATGAATCTACTATAACTTGTTCATCCATTCACACACTAATGAAAATTTGTATTGTATCTAGTTTTGACTATTGCAAAGTTGCTTTGAATATTCATAAATCTTTGGGAAGACATTTTTCCATATCTTGTGTAAATACATTGATTGAAATGGCTATGTCACTGCTCGCTTCAACAGCACATATACTAAAATTGGAAAGATACAAGAAATGGCTATGTCATATTGTGGACATATGTTTAGCTTTTCAAGAAATAACCCAATTGTTTTCCTAAATAATTGTACCATTTTTACCTTCCTGTCAATGGCAGATAGGAATTCTACTTGCTTCACATCATTATCAACACTTTAGTCAGATATTTAGCATTTTTAATTTTGGTCTTTCCAGTGGGTGGACTTCATCATGCTTATGCACCACAGAAGGGTCTCATTGTGGTATTAATTTGCTTTGCCTAGTGACCGGTGATGTTGAGCATCTTTTCATGTGCTTTTTACCATCCATATATTTTCATTGGTAAAATGAATGTTTGGATTATTTGTTCATTTTCCAGTTGTTTGTTTTCTTAATGTTGAGTTTGTAAAGTTCTTTATTCTGTATAAAATTCCTTATCAAATACACACTGTGTAAAGGTTTTGTTCAAATCTTCTAGTGGCGTTTTTTTCATTCTTTTAACGGTATCCTTTGAACAACAGTTTTAAATTTTGATGAAATCTAATTTATCAATTTGTTTTCTTATGGGCTGTACTTTTGGTACTGTAAACAAGCAATTTTTGACTCAGATTTTCAGAGTGCTTTTCTTCTAGAAGTTTTATGGTTTGGGTTTTCTATTTAAGTCTGTGATGTACATAAAGCTTTGTACATAGTGTGAGATACAGCTCTTAAGTTCATTTTTTGGTATATGGACATCACATGTTCCAGTAGCATTTGTTGAAAAACATTATTTTTGCTAAAATAACTTTTCTGTCTATAAAAGTAAAGACATTTATATGACATTGAAAAGTATAAAGCCTGCGTCTTGCCAGTCTTTTAGTTATAACTTGCCTAGGTACGTTTAAAGATATTAGTGAGGAAGAGGGCTAGTTTCAAGAGCATACATTACAAATGAGGGATCATAAGTGTACACATTTATTCTGTACCCAGCTCTTTAAATTTTTTAAAAAATTATATATGATTTAACACTCTTTAACTGCTATTTTTCACGTGATTTAATGTTCTTAAACTGCATGGTTTTTAATAGCTGTAGTGTATCATATAGAGATATACTTTCACCTCTTTTATGGGACTGTCAATTTTATTTTAAAATATACTTTGATCATGTAGCAGGCTCCTCTCAAAAAAATTAAATAAATAAAATATACTTTGACCATCTCTATACTTAAATCTTTTCTCATTTTTGCTTTAATTTTTAGAATTATCAAGTCAATATATATGAACTTTTAAAAAAAAACCTTTGATTATGTATTTCCACAACATATTCCAGAAAAGTTTCAACAATTTATACAGTAACTAAGAGATGTAACCCTTTCTGGCAAGTTCTCTTTGTTTTTGTAAAATCCTCAAGGATGTCCTGAGCACCTCTCTGCTTCCCTCAGTAGCTCTTTATCCTCTGGCCAAGTACCTTGCTCCTTCTTATCAGACACTGGATCCTTCTCAACCCTGACCAAACTGAGCAAACTCCTTGAATTTCTTGCCTCTGCTACCAAAAAACTTACCAGGATAAACATACATCCCTCTTGGGTCTGCATCGACAAGAACTTCCCCTCCTTCTCTGGATCCTATTGTGTTTTGTTTCTTCAAAAATGTTCCATGTTTTCCCTGCCTCCCTGGGGTCCTGAGTTCCCCTTTAGCTAACCCTCCTGCTTTTTCTTAGGTATGAAGCTCTTTGAAGGAAAGCGTTCTCTTGCTGGAAGTCCTTTACTCCTCACCCAACCACCACTCCTCTTTTATGTTTCTCTTCTCTTCTCTCTTCTTCCTCTTATCAGTCTTTTGCTCCCTCTTGTTTTACCCAGTATTCTTACTGAACCCCAATGTCTCCCTACCTAAGTGGAGATTGCTTTGCAAGAATTCCAGGGTAGGGCCAGGGATTTGGCTCAGTGACACCATGCCTGCCTCCCAATCGCAAGGTTCTGAGTTCAAGCCCTGATACTAAAAAAAAGAATTCTAGGGTGATTCAGCACCCCTTTGCAGCTTTGTCTGTTTGTGGGTTATGTTACCTTTTTCTTCCTTGCCCCTTTGCCCCTTTAAATTATCTAATTTTATCTCTGAGTGGTAGTGGTTGGGTTCCAGGACGAGTTAACCAGTAATCTGGTTTGACTCTGTCTCTGAAAGTGAGCTATAGGCCTTTGTTTCCCTTCCTCTTTACATGGAGATTTGTTAATATGGTCAGGCTGTATGTGGCCCTTCTTCTAGGAAATGTTACTTTCACTGATTTTGGAATTCTTTGTCTCATTTGAACAAGCATTCTATCTCCTTTCCTCCCTCTTACCTCCCCAAGTATTTGTTATTTCTCTGTGGTTTTGATCCATTCAGTGTTTTATAACTGCCCCCTTTCGTACCATGAGTGACATTTTCAGGCCATAGAAGATTCAAAAGATTAACTCATTTGAATCTTTACAAAATCTATACATTACAGGACACTACAGCCAAAGGGTCATCTTAGAAACCACAATAATCTACAACTCTGACTCATGATGAATTCTTCTGACAGGCCTATTTTTTCAGATACACACACACACACACACACACACACACACTCACCCCTTTTGGGGATTCTGTTGGGGGAGGAGAACTAGGGATGGAACCCAGTGATGCTAGGCAAGCACTCTACCACTGAGCTACATCTCCACCCCTTCTTAAAATTTTTTATTTTCAGACAGGGTCTCACTAAGCTGCTTAGACTGACCACAAGCTTCTATTTTGATCTCCCAAGTAGCTGGAATTTCTGGAGTGCGCCACCATGTCCAGCTTTCTTGGCCTTTCTTAATTGTAGATTTTTCAAGGCAAAAAAATATGCAAAATCCCTAATATTCTTTTTATTTTTCTGACCTTTTATGGTACTTGTTTATCCCATATATTATTTTGTTGTTTTTAACTGGTGATTTGTCACACTAATCACCACCTGGACCATGTTACGGCAAGTTTTATTTAACAGTCATATTTCTTTTCTTTTTTATGGGGAGAGGGTGCTGGGGATTGAACTCAGGGCCTCAACCAGAGATATACTCTGCAGCCACAACTAGCTTCCACACTCCTAGAGAATAGGGATCATGTCGGTTAGCACTAAGTGTAACTCATATTAGTACCATATGTCATATTTATTAGATCAGTGTCAGGTATTTATCTTTATAAAAGGGTAACTGTAAAATTGAGCATTGACTCTCTGGTTTAGGGACACAAAGCCATGATTTCTACATAGACTTTCTGGCATTCCTGTTCATCTTGATTGTGGACCTAGAGGTCAGACTTCATCATCTGCACCAACAAGGAGATGCTTAGGGTAGCTCATAATACGTAATACCGCAAAGTTCATTTTGTTTTTTCTTTGTCTGTGGTTAAAGATGGGCCTGCCCCTGAGAATTCACTCTGTAACACCTGTTAGTTGTATTATAAAGATGAACTCAGGAGCAAAAAATTGACCCTGGTTCTCTATTCTACCTCCATTTTAGGGCACTCGGTGGTTTGCATCCTTCTGTGGGAACAGAGAAACCAAGGAAAGCACTCGTGGGGCAGGATTTCTCTTCAGCCATTGCTCAGAACAAGATAGACAACACAAAAGATTCTTTCTGAAAACCGTGTTACAGAGAAGATAGTGGATGTGTTTAGAAAATAAGAAGCCAACTTGAGAATAGCAGTAAGCTTGGAGTACTATTTTACTGAATAAAATGTGAATAATCTAGATTACTTTGATACAAGGGGGAAATACAAGAACCTAGAGATATTGATATGTTTACTTTTCATTTTTCAATATACTATAAATATTTGTTTTTAACAGAGTTTAAGATAGATTTTTCCACAAAGTGCAATGAATATGAATAAGTGATGATAAAGAGTTTGGTTCATATACCATTAACTAGGTTAGGCATGACTTTTGGAATTTCAAACTAACTCTTTTTTTCTTTTTAGGTTGCCTCTTGGTGCTGCCTTGGTGGTATTTGGCACCCAGAATGCTTCATTCTGTGATGGTCTATTAATAAGATTGCCTTGTTAGAGTTTGGAGCAAGGGGTCTCAGGTAGGTGGCTTTTATCATTATATGGCATGACTTTCAAAGTGGTCACTTATTCCAGTTCCTAAATAATGTAAGATATAATACTAAAAGCTTTGAAAAGCATGCCACATAATAAGCATGCCACTTACAGTCTTAGGGTCCATCAAAAAGGATTGTGATCAGCAGGACTTCAGTAATAATTACGGTCTAATAGAAGGCAAGGAGCAGTCTTCCTTACTCTGGACAAAATACATAGCTGCTGTAAAGGCTTATTTGTTTGTCTTCCCCAGATAGCACATATGTACTCTTAATTAAGTACTCCCTTCTTTGGATCTTGCTCGTAGCAGTAGATTATCCCATGTTGCCATATCTTCTTCCATCTTCTGGGAAGGATCTGATTAACTGTGGGCAGGTGGAGAGGAGGATTAGATCTGCTCCCTGGGATGGGGCAGATGGTAGAATAAGGAACCCAGTGTGACAAGAGCAGTTTGCTGGCGTTCTTGGGAAGAAGACACATACAGGTATCTAGATTTCCCAACCTATAGATGCAGCTCAGTGAGTGACACAGTACTGGAAATCCAAGCACATATGAATTTGGCACCAGCAGGTAAGTCTGTCAACAGGCCCTCAAACATAGGGTTCAGGTTTATGGACTACAACCCCAACCCCTAGGATGGGGACCCTGAAAAAACAAAGGTGAGTTGGGTGGGTGTGGGGGTAGACATCTGGAATCCCAGCACTTTGAGAAGCTAAAGCAGAAGGGTCACAAATTTGAACCCAGACTAGGCAACTTAGCAACATTGAGACCTTGTCCCAAAATAAAAAATTAAAGAATCGGGGATGTAGCTTAGTGTAAAGGTCCTGGATTCAATCCCCAGTACAACATAAAGAAAAAACAAAGAGGGCCATGCCAGGGCATGGGCTCAAGTTCCTAAACTTTCCACTGACCTCAGGCAGCCACTATCACCCTGGGGGCCAGATAGGCGCTCACAGTATATGTGAACAGAGCTTTATAATCAAATTAAAGGTGCATAAATTAATCTGGATAAACTTTTATGTTAATAAGCACATTCTATGGAGATTAAGCATTTAAATCAAGTTAGCGTACATTTTTAGCTGTGTGCTATAAATATTTTCTAAAAAGGATATTTTTTAGAGTTGTAAGTTACAGATTTTCTTGTTTATTTTCTTATTCATTGCTTTTAAATTATATTTAATGAAGCTATTTTTAGTAGCTAGAATAGGAGGAAGAAATTTTACTGAGCCACACCCCACTTATACATGTTTTCTCTTTTGATTCTCCTACATCTGTAATCAGTCAGAAATTTTCTGATATTTTCAACATCGTTCTTACATTTTAATTTCACATGAAGAATATTCTCTTTAAAAATTTAGAATTTACTTTGTTCCCTTTTTCTTCCCATAAAGCTTCATTGTCTATTTCCAAACAATAAGTCACCATCAGTTAGGCTTTAGATTATATGTACTTAAGGAATTATTAGAACAGAGCATTGGAAGGCAGAAATATTCTGAAAACACTCATCACGTTTGGCCCCATACTCAGCAGACCTCTGTGTAGCACACACCAGACCTCCGCTTCCCAGGCCCACCGAATCAGGGCCTACTGTGGGGGACTCAGAAGCCAAAACTCTCAAGTGATTGTGCTGCACCCCTAGTTTTTACCCCTGTGCCAAAGCACACTAACCATTTAATTCTATTGGGTTTGCTCCTGAGCTTGCTTTCTAACCGATTAGAGATTCGGGAGCTCGGAAGCATGTTTACCTGCTCACTTTGATTCCTGAAATTCCCTTAAAGGGACTACAGTTCTGTTCAACAAATATTTATTAAATGTCTACCATATGGCTACTGGCCAGGTGCTGGGGACACAAGGAATAATAGGTTCCCTGTAGTCTAGTTTCTGGTCACCACAGGAGAGTCAGGTTAGACAGGTCATTTCAAGAAGAGCCACCATCCACACTGGCAGTAAAAGGCTTTGAAAGATAATTTTCAAATTTATTTCCACACGAGTAGAATTGGTCAAGGGATACGTAGGGATTGACTCTTCTAATGATGCCAGCTAGAGGGGTCCACAGGGACCTCTGGAGGCCAGGGAGGGAGCAGCCTCCTCTGACTGGACACTTTTGCGTAGAGCCAATCCTACTTACTTGCACCTGTGTGGGAGTAAAGAAAAGTGGTTGCTTGTAGAAGTGATTTTATCCTGGGCAGCCACATGGGCATAACTTAACGAGGACAGCTTGATCATATGTACAGAGCCTTACCTGGTTGTTGATTGTATTTTCATTACATTTTTAGTGCTACTTGAACAACAGCACATCAGGCAACATTTATACCTCCTTGTAGAGCATGAACCCTTTTAAAGCACGCATTTATTGAGTTCAATCCCCGGTACCAAAAAAAAAAACTAGTTCTTCAAATGAACTTTTATAACTAAGTTTTAGCTTGTTTCTTTAGCACTTTTCTAATCTCACCCCTGATTTCTACCATTTGATTTGAAATTATACACAGATTCAGTATGAGTGATTGAGAATTCAAACATGAAACCTGGATTATTCCATACTTGTGATTTTAATAGCTTTAGGAAAATAACCATACATGAGTGGTTGTTTAGGGTCCGTCAGTGTGAATATTTTTATAGTAGGTGTCACATAAACTTAAGGAGTTAATGTTAATAAGACAGGAAACTCAGTACAATTTGGGATATGTGACCTGTGGGCTACTTCATAGTACTAGCTACATATTGAGTATTTTGGAAATGTTTTATACAAATTATTTTTTAAAGCCCAGGAAATCCTCTAAAAATAAAGTATCGATTAGTCTTACCTTGTATTATTATAATTTCAGTTACTTGCACTTACTTTTCTCTCTCTGCATCATTCCCTGCCTCTTGCACTGTTCTCTCATTTGCAAGTACTAATTCCCTATGTGAAGAAAATGAAAATACCCAACTGTAGCCCCATCTGTATTTTTTAGTTTTCCTATTTTGATAATAACATACTGTCATAGGGGAACCCCATCTACCCCCACTGTGCCACTTAACTTATAGGTGGTAAAAATGTTACCAACTCTAGAAATAAAATGCTAGGTTCTAAGTTAATGGGAGAGCTTTTAAGAAAGAAAAACTTTTTAACTCAGTATGGCATTTTTCTCCATGAAGTAACCAAGGAAAGTATTTCTGAACTGGATGGTAACATTTGTTTTAATATTCCATTTTCATCAGGTTGTCTGTTTTGTCTGGGTATCCAGAGAACACATGGCTTGAGAAAGAACAACCTAAATGTATGGATAAATAAGAGAAGTGATTTTGAGGTTTCTTGGAACATTGGAATGTCAGTTTTAAAATTTGTTGACATTTTCCTGTTGGTTCTTAAAAGCAAATAGATTAGAAGGTTTCCTTCACTTCTCTATTTTTTTTTATTATTTTTATATTTTAAAACATTTTCAAATATCAGTACAGCTTTTTGATAAATTTCAAACAAGATTGACCCAGAACTACATTTGAATGAATTATTCAATATCAGTTGAAAGTATCAAATATAGCAATTAAAAAGGCATCTTTTGACACTTACTGTAGGAAAATAAGTATTATAGTTTTTCATATTCTGGTTGTAAATGAGTTATTTGAGGACCTACTATAATTCAAATGAGTTATAGTTACTGTGTACCCTGCTTCTGGGACAGTCTGGCTTTTTGTTTTCTGTAGGGATCACCAGCCCTACCCTTGTCTTAGCATCTTTCCTCCTCTGTGCTGAGCCATACAGGCACCAGTCATGTTTTCATTTTGGATATTTTCATTAGAATGGAGGTTTGCTGATGTTATTTACTCCTGCTATTTGATTCCTTAGTGATGAGATCATCCAGAGAATACTTATTTTCTGAAGCAAAATAAGTATTTTAAGGAGATTTTTATTATTGTAATTGCTATTATTTTAATCTAAGACTTCAAATGGTTGTTAATTTTCAACAAAATACCTTTCTGTTATTCAATTTGTTGAACCAAATTGTATCCATGCTATTTTATCTTTGACTTAAATACATATGTTCTGTGTCTACTACTGCACTTGAGCAAGCCAGGTCATTATATTACTGGTAAACACTTGCCCTGCTTTAATTTTTTTTTTCATTCATTCTGCAGTTATTTTACTGCCTTTTCTGGGGAATAACAGTGAATAAAACTGACAGTAGTCCTGCCCTTTGCTGCCTGCAGTCAATTGTTCATTCTCCCATAGACTTTTATAATTGTAAGATAATTTTTTTCTTCTCCTAAGAAGTGATTTTACAGACATGTTAATTGACTGCTGTAAGCATTTCCAAATTAACACACAATAATTGAAGTTGTTTTTTAAAAATGTTCTGAGTATGCTGTTGTCCTTCAGAATTAACTGTCTTCATTTGTTTTCTTGTTAATTCCTTCGTGTTATCCAAAACTCTTATTAGTGTTTTATACACATAAAACATTATCAACTGGTAAGTTCCCTTTTGTAATCCACCTTATTTACTCTCTATGGAAAACATGTTTTAAGCAAATGTTGACATTTCTAAATTGTTTACTAATAATGTGTGATTAGCACAAGGGAGACTAAAGTGTTGGTGATTGATTACATATGCCCTTAGCAAAGTCTCTTTGACTTTTAAATATGAAAGAATTTCTGATGCAGGTAAGTATTATAGAAATTTGTAATGTTAACAAAGTGACTGTCAGAACTGTAGAATATAAGCCTATTAGGTGGCGAATGCTTGTAATCCCAGCACTCTGAAGGCCTGAGGCAGGAGGATTGCAACAAGTTGGAGGCCAGCCTGGGCCACAGAGTGAGTTCAAGTCCAGCCTGGAATACATAGCAAGGCCTTTTCTCAAACTCACCCCCAAAAGTAGAATTTAAAATATACAAAGTTTAACCACTATCCTATTCTTTGGACAACATCTCATAGAAACTGGTCTTATTTCTGATGTGTGATTCACTTTTTGTTATTTTTTTTGGTGTGAGTCACTTTCAGAATAAGGTAAAACACAGGAAGATAAACCTGTTTACGTGTGCAAGGACATGCAGAATTTCCTCTACCATTGCTGTGTAGTCTGTGTCACTGTGGCGGGTATAAATGCCTGTTCTGGTACCAACAAAAACTGGAAGGGTATTCTGAAGTGGCTTCATCTTAGAGCAATTTTCTACTTTCTTCACAATTCCTCAGACCAAGTCAAAGAAGAATTTTCCTCACTTAGAAAGTTTAACTTTTTTTTAAAAGTACAAGTTTTGTTGCAGACTTCACAACTGTAATCCCAATGCTTTTAAAAGGTTTTTCTTTGTCCTATAAAAGAGAATACACAGATAATTTTAGTTGAAATTTTAATTAGGATTACATAAATACAAGCAAGATAGATACAGATATATTCCAAATAATAGTGCATTCTAATTAACGCCTTATTTCATTTGTTGTGGGAAATAACAGTTTCTTATTTGGCCACTCAAAAGAATTCAAAATTGATTGAATTTAGGGAAATTAATCATAACTTGGGATGTCTTAAGATAACTAACTTAAAATTTTGGCTTTATTATTTTATTTCAAATTATATGCTATATAGCAGGGATACTTTGTAGACTGTACTGGAATCTCTCCAATCTATGACCATACCACCCTGAACGTGCCTAATCTCATCTGGAATCTCTCCAAACAAAATACATAAGTTTAAAGTATATTAAAATACTGAAAGTATTTTTATTGAAAAATATCATTAAATAGTAATTATAAATTTAAAAAATCATGAATGTATTTGAAAAGCAATAAAATTTATATTGGTTGAGAAAAGAAGAAAAATAAGTTACTTAAATTATTTAAAGTTCACTTTATAATCTGTCTTTTAAACTTTTTAAGTCTTAAAATTTATTTCCTTTTAGAGATCATAGCTGGAAGCTCTAATAGAGAAAACTGGTACTGTCCCTCTTCTGATCTTTGAAGTATAGTGAAAGGACTTATCCATTCCCAAACTGGTTGGCTAACCTGCCCTTGTCATAAATGCAGTAGAATAAAAGCGAAATAGGAGTTTAAGGGCATAAGCCCCTTTTGATACCACAGTGCTATCAAATTGTTGATCCAAAATGGCAATGATGGTAAATATATCCAAATCTCAAATTCATTGAACTCCAGGGAGATACTGTATTAGAGTTGGAAATATTATACTTGTACTTATATTATTAAGACAGCATAATACACAAAATGGTCTTTCATATTCTTACCTACCCCACCAAAAACTATGTGCAAGTAAGTATTTACAAAGTTAATTTTACTGTTTTGCAACTTTGATGTGCAGAATTCAATTCTTCCATTTATGCATGACCTATGCTTTACAAAGAATGGAGCTTTTGCTTTTAACTTTTTGAAATCTTTTATTGATCTAACTTTTTGTTTTTCTTGTCTTTTAAACTGTGATAATAAGGCTGTTTTCACATATATCCCTTAGTAATTTTATAATGATGCTTGAATGTCCTCAAATATTTTATTTATATATCCATAAATTCTGAAAGTATGAAAATTTTATTTCAAGGGAAATTATTAGATTAGTATTCGAGCTCTGAAGTTATTTTTACTTAATCTGTCATGGACACATCCTTTCATTATTTTATTTTATCTATTTGATTTATATATTACCATCTTGAGTTCTCATAAATAATGATTTCTGAATGTTCATCTTCCAAATGACTTTACTAATTTCTGTATGCTTTGTACTTTTATAACAGATTACTTTAGACCTTCTTGTCTTTTGGCTTTTATCATATTTACTGGTAAAATGACAAATTATTAACACATGCGTGCTGTCAGTCTACTAGAAATCTAGTTTCTCTTAAGTGTTTTAAGCTATTTTAAGATTTTTCAACAATGATCTAGTAAACCAAAATATGCTTTCTTCCTAACACCTCCTGTTCCAATATCAAACCTGTATTTAATTACCTTTGCATGTTTTTGAAATATAAAACAGCACAGAATTGTTGCTACGAATGACCAGTACTTACAGTGTTATTAAAAATAAATTAGCAGGTAACAAAAGTGTGGCTCCAAGAAATCCAGTTATACAAGTGTGCACAGTGGGAGTGCTTTCAACGTGAGATGGGTTCTTTGGTGCAGTTCTAGATATGGATGCCAAGAGGGAACTGAGTTTGTCTCTTCCACAATATTAAAATTAATGAAATTTTTATTAGTTTATTTAGTTTACAAACAGTAACCCTAATATCCATTTCTTTTGGTAGACAAGTTAGGTTTTTCTAAAAAATTAAATTGAATTTGGGAAACAAGTGGGGAGTCATTCAGCATCCCAAATTGCCATTGATCTAGGTAACACTGTTTGACTTTTTATTTCTGCATTTATTTGGTTGTGTAAATGTGCTTAGAACTAATAAAAATATGCAGTTGGTGAAAATTAATGCATGACTTGTTGGCAGAGTATGAGGAATGTAAGCATGTGCCATGAAATTGCAATTCTTTCATCCTTTATTTTCTGTCATTTACATGCTAGTTCTATTTAGAGTATAGTCCATTCTTGCTTTTTTTTCATAGATTGGCCAAAATGGGAAAGATTGGATTCCACTCTCTTCCACGAAGAGTTAATGGGACTGGCTAAGATCATAGTCTGGAGCTTTTTCTGTCTGTAATCAGGTAAGCATCAAACAAAAATCACTGTAATTCTATGCATGCACCTTTAATATATTTAGTTGATATACATATTATGATCTTTTATTAAATATTGAGTTTACAACATTATATTTATCCAGTAGATTTAAATGCACCTTTGATAACTAATTTGAGTTCTGTAATTTATTAAGGTAAAAAAGTATTAGCCATGAAAAAATTTCAGCTGGTCTTAGGAAAGTGTAATATTTGAAATCAGTGCAGTTCTTCATTGCTCAGTATGTACATCCAAAGATAATAATTCCTCTGTTACTCCATGTTGAATATTACCAATTTTAATAGAATCAAATGTTTATAAATTGTTTTATGATGCAGTTTTAATACATTTTTTCCAGTAACGTAGAAGTAATTTTTCTCAATTAGGGTTCTCCACATTACAGTTGGGTCTTGTAACACGATGGCAATTATGACCAATCTTTGAGATATTTTCAGCTTTTAATTATATGCAAGGATGTAGATACTTTATATCCCATTTTGCTTCTACAATTGAAAAATGATCTTCTAAGTAAATGCATTAAAGATTTACATTAGGAAATCAAATAATTGAAAATCAGTTTTTTCTCCTGCCAATACAGAATGCTTTATAACAGTTTATCTTAACAAAAGAATGGCTATAATTTATAAGGGAGGAAGAGAAGCTATCTTCTGAACAAGTCTATAACAGGAAAAGAACAAGTACGTGAGATTAAGAAAATCCAAAACCAGAGGAAACACACAGTGTTGGCATTGCTAATGTCAAGTGCATTATGTAAATGTCACTTTTAAACTGCATGGAGGACTTTTAGACAATTTGAACAGCATGAGGGCCTTGCCTATGGCTACCTAATCAAGAAAAACTTCTTTAACTTTACCTATATGCCTTCACTACTTTAATCAAATTAATGGGTCATGGCTATACTTTGCATAGGGACAGCCTCTACATTAAAATACAAAAAGACCTATTATAAGATACACTTAATTTTTTTTAAATGTACGTATTTACAGCTTTTGTAAAAGTATAACAAATCTGTTAAAGTGTGTATACCTAACTTGTGAAGGCAGTGTCAGTCTAATGCCAGAACAAAATTGACATAAGAAGTTGGTTTTTTCAAGGGGCTGGGGATTTAACTCAGTGGTTCTGCTGCCTGCCTCGCAAGCAGAAGGTCCCGAGTACAATCCCTGGTACCAAAAAAACCAAAACAAAATTTTAGTGGGCAACCCTCTTTCCAGTCCCCCTTCTGTCTCTCTTAGAAGCTCTCTCTCAATAAATTTTTCTTACTTTTAAAAAAAAAAAAGTTGGTTTTTATTTTTTAAATATATAATAGGATGAAAACCTAATCAATTAGTAATTGATAAGTCATTTAACCACATTTAAGCTTTCAATTTAAAGATCAGCTTACCCCCCCCCCACCCCGCACTGGTACCAGGGATCAAACTAAGGACCTTGCACTTGCGAGGCAGGCATGGTGCCGCTGAGCTACATCCCCAGGCCCGATCATATCTTTTTAAAAAGAGTTTACAGGTATCATTTTTGCGGTCTCTTGAAAATACCTGTCTAAACTACCTTAAAGAAATCTCAAGGAATCATTTAACTCATACTAGTTTTGTATTTTGGAGGAATTTGTTTTCTTAGTCTGAGAAAGAGCTGATAATATTTACTATCTCTTATCTACGTAGGTTTCAATGCAGTTTTAAGGTTCTGTTTAAATTTAAAAAGACATACTCTTTGCTGTACCATATATACATTTCATTCTTTCTCACAGCACCAATAAGCGAATTGAAACTGACACATCTTTTTACCCTCCTGAACACCTCTGTGACGATGCATTCTTGCACAGGTATTGTGCGGTATCAGAAGTCACAACAGATGTGCTGCACTCGGGTTACAGGTGTGTCAAAGGCTAGACCCTCAGCTGTGGGGAGGCCTAATGACTCCAGCGTATCTACTAACTTCAGTGTGCCCAGTGACCATGATTGTTCTCTATGATATAAAAAATGTTGAGGAAAATTAAACATATTCCCCCAAAATGACAAGGAACCATGCTCTTCACCTCATACAACATCGAAAGGTCTGACCTTTTAAGAGTGTATATTTTTAAAAATAAATTATATCTACTCTTGACTCACAAATCCCTCAGAGAATGCTGATCCTGATGTAAAGAATAAATTGTCACTTCAGGTTGTACATTCAACTCTTTAAGGCCTCTAGTGTCTGGGCTTTAAAGTACTTCTTTTATGGACTTAGTGCTTCATAAGGTACTTACAAGAGTTTTCACTGTTTATCAGATTGCTCCTGTCACATAGAGTGTAACTAGAGCTGACCTGTACAAATTAAAATGATTTTCCTGAAACATTTTTATATTTTTAGTCAGATTTATGTTCTCTAATCCATTGTGAAAACTGAAGCTTAATAATGCCACTATTACAATCATGTTTTGATGCTTCCTGAAAGTTCCCCAAGTCACTACTACTGTGCCTAAGTACATCTGTCAAGTGGAATTTCAGGGTGTGTACGAACTGTTCATTCTGAGCAATGCGATAATATGTGTTTTGACAAATAATAGAGAAATCTACAGATATTACATTAGACCAGCTGAATCCATTTTATAGTTTCTTTTTAATTCAAAAGCATCACATAGCAAATAAAAAATTTTTTTAATTAAGTTTAGTTACAAACTAGTTGTTTCTTATTTTTTTTTCCAGTCCCTTTTTGCTTTCTTTTACGACCACATGAAACTTGAGAAGCCACCTAAAGCTATATCATTTAGTGGAGTTGGGCAATTCCCAAGTGTCCAACAAGAAGGCCTGGTTTAGGCTGCGATGGCCACTGTCATTCCTGGTGATTTGTCAGAAGTAAGAGATACCCAGAAAGTCCCTTCAGGGAAACGTAAGCGTGGTGAAACCAAACCAAGAAAAAACTTTCCTTGCCAACTGTGTGACAAGGCCTTTAACAGTGTTGAGAAATTAAAGGTTCACTCCTACTCTCACACAGGAGAGAGGCCCTACAAGTGCATACAACAAGACTGCACCAAGGCCTTTGTTTCTAAGTACAAATTACAAAGGTATTAAACTCTGTTTTTCTTTCAGATTATATTTTCTCTTATGTTGGCCATTTGAAGCCATTGTAAACGTATGTATTTGTATACACATTTTTCAGCTGATTTGCAGAGAGGAAATGTTAAGTAGAGTAGACCTTGGCTAGTTTTTAGTATTCTAGATCACATACTTTTATGTGTTAGTGTCTTGATTTTTTTTAAATAAAATGCTTAACGACAGTACAATTTCCATTTGTAAAAAGAAATGACAAGAAAAGGGTATTTACGTGAGTAGATTCAGTCTTGCTCATTTGATTTTGTAATGATAGCTAAGAATCAGCAAAAACTAAAGTGGCAATTTAAATGGCTCAAGTTTTGTAGTATTTAGGTATGTAGACTATCTTTTTGGTACATTTTAAGTTATGTGGTTTCCTTTAGTAAGGGAGTGCTGTGTTAGCATATTAGTTAGCTGCCCATTTGAAAAGTGTATGCATACCATTTTCATTGTGATAATTACTTACAGACTCTATCTGTGTTTAAAGGCACATGGCTACTCACTCTCCTGAAAAAACCCATAAGTGTAATTATTGTGAAAAAATGTTTCACCGGAAAGATCATCTGAAGAATCATCTCCATACACACGACCCCAACAAAGAGACATTTAAGTGTGAAGAATGTGGCAAAAACTATAATACCAAGCTTGGGTTTAAACGACACTTGGCCTTGCATGCCGCAACCAGTGGTGACCTCACCTGCAAGGTGTGTTTGCAGACTTTCGAAAGCACAGGAGTGCTTCTGGAGCACCTTAAATCTCATGCAGGCAAGTCATCCGGGGGTGTGAAAGAGAAAAAGCACCAGTGCGAGCATTGTGATCGCAGGTTCTACACCCGAAAAGATGTCCGGAGGCACATGGTGGTGCACACTGGAAGGAAGGACTTCCTCTGCCAGTACTGTGCACAGAGATTTGGAAGAAAGGACCACCTGACTCGACATATGAAGAAGAGTCACAATCAAGAGCTTCTGAAGGTCAAAACTGAACCAGTGGATTTCCTGGATCCATTCACCTGCAATGTGTCTGTGCCTATAAAAGATGAGCTCCTTCCGGTGATGTCCTTACCTTCCAGTGAACTGTTATCAAAGCCATTCACAAACACTTTGCAGTTAAACCTCTATAACACTCCATTTCAGTCCATGCAGAGCTCGGGATCTGCTCACCAAATGATCACAACTTTACCTTTGGGAATGACGTGCCCAATAGATATGGATGCTGTTCATCCCTCTCACCACCTTTCTTTCAAATATCCGTTCAGTTCTACCTCATATGCAATTTCTATTCCTGAAAAAGAACAGCCATTAAAGGGGGAAATTGAGAGTTACCTGATGGAGTTACAAGGTGGCATGCCCTCTTCATCGCAGGATTCTCAAGCATCATCAGCTAAGCTAGGGTTGGATCCTCAGAGCGGGTCCCTAGATGATGGTGCCGGGGACCTCTCCCTATCAAAAAGCTCCATCTCTATCAGTGACCCCCTCAACACACCAGCATTGGATTTTTCTCAGTTGTTTAATTTCATACCATTAAATGGTCCTGCCTATAATCCTTTATCGGTGGGGAGCCTTGGAATGAACTATTCCCAAGATGAAGCACATTCTTCTGTTTCTCAGCTCCCTCCACAAACACAGGATCTTCAGGATCCTGCAAACACTATAGGTCTTGGGTCTCTGCACTCACTGTCAGCAGCTTTCACCAGTAGCTTAAGCACAAGCACCACCTTGCCACGTTTCCACCAGGCTTTTCAGTAGGATTCTGGGACGTGGATTTATTACAGAAATGTATGTGTAGCCCTGCCTTAGATGCCCATTTTTATTTTAGTGCCTACGTTAAGACAGTATAAAAGTTTCTGCTTTTGTATAATACCAGTTTTCATTAAGCCAGTATAAAATAGAAACTAGCTTTTTAAATGAGCTTTGAAACCATTTGTGTTCAGTTATGTTTACCTGAGTATTTTGTCCTGATTCACTGCCAATTGTCAGAGTCTAAAAGTTTTATTTCATATAGGAAAGCCATTATATTAATAAAGTTTTGAAAGTCCCACGTTCAAATTACTTTTAGATCTTACAATTTTCATTTTTGTCCAATAACAGTGGCTCTACCTTTTGACATTTGGCTCATTAAAAGCATTTTTCAATACAGTGTAAATTTTATAAAATGCATGTGAATAATGCAAGAGTTTTAAAAATTTTACTAGCCGTAAATGAATTCATAATCAAATGTTTTAAATGAATTAAGAATCCAGTTTGGAAAGATAACAAATATTTCTTAGATATATCATAATTTCAGGTCAGTATATTTTGAAGACTTGCTATTGTCTTGGAAAATATTTGCTAAAATACTAGAATGTATAAGGAAACCAAAACCAAAACATAAAGCACCAGTGTTTGTAGCAAAAAGAGACTCCTAATATGGTGACTTGTACTCTGTGTTACATAATAGTTGGCCCTTTAATTATTAGTACATAGCCTCTTTTGTCACAATTCAACCTTCTCGACTTGCTATCTTCCCATTTAATAATAGTAAGAGTGTATGGCATCAGGGTCTTCAGGATCAGTGTATAAAACTAGCTCTCCTTAATCTTTTCTGCCTTGCACAGCCAGATGGTGGCTCAAGTGCACCAGCAATTTTTAAAATTGTTATTATTTGTCCACAGTCCAGAATCTAGAGCTATTATGGAACTATAGACAATAATGTGTTAATCCCAGAGTGGACTGTCTCAGCCTCTAAGGTGTGATAGACTCCTAAGCAGGAAGTCAGATGTAAAGCACACGGTTAAACCTTGGAACTTGTGTGATCATGTCTGCTGTTGCCAGGGTTGAAAACTACACTCCTCAGGAGTAAAGTAAGAGCATATCACTTACATCACTTCTTGCTGAATAAGATACATGTTTCTTTCTCTAAGAGCCAAAAGCAGAAAACAAAAAACAACATTCTTCCCCCCTGGTATTTTTCTTAGTAAATGTGAATCTATCTTTCCCCTGCTGTTTTCAGATGGAGCATTTGAAGTTAAAACAATTTGAGGAATTATCACAAAGTTTTAAGCAACTAAAGATATATACAGTAAAACCCCACTTTTACACATCTCTGGAAAATGGGAAAAATGTTGCAAATAAGTTGAATTTGTAGAGCATAGCAAAGAAAAGTAAGACAAGCACTATCATCTTTGTTAATGTGAAGATAACAAGAGTATTGTTCCATTGAATAAAATACTTTTGGGCTTTCTTCACCATAGTCTTCTCAAAGGTCCAGTTATATATTTCAAAAGGTCATTTGGGACATTACCCTAAGAAATACATCTATTAAGCATGTGTTAACACCTTATTTTGGGACCTTGTCCTTTGGGGAAGGGCTGAGGGGGGGAAAAGGGTTATAGAAGAGTATATATCTCTTTAAAAAAAATATTTCTAAGCACTCATTAGCTCTATATGGGAAGAACTTTCCCTTTTATAGGGCCAATTATCACTGCAATTTCAATGTTTACCAAGAATTTCTAAAAATGAGTGCAGATTACTGAGTATAATACATTATTTAAAATATTTGGGAATAGTATAATTTGTGGAGAAATGTAAATTGTAATAAGGTAAATGGGGGTTTCACTATATATATTATATATATTACACATATCGCACTTCATAGAATCAAAGTTGCTCTCTGGAGGAGCTTTAGCTCCTGATATTTTAACATGCTCCTATTTTTTTTTAATCCTAGGAGCAGTAGTTTTTATACCTATGTATTTAAATTTTATTATGAAAAATTACATTTTATTAAAGTGTGTTCCAAAGGCATTAAAATTATATATGTTAAATAAGGAGATACATTTAAAATTTTTCAAACTGCTCCTAAGCTTTTGGTTAGGAGAATATTTGCTCTGAAAGTAGGCTTCTTGCTCTGCTTCATTACTGCTTCCTTTAGTTTCTATGAAACAGATTGCTTACCTAAATCTAATTGAATGATTCGTGTTCAATATTGCTTTAATCACTATTAAAAAGGAAAAAAATATTTGGTGAGAGAGCACAAGTAAATAGAAAATCTACTTTTAAATAGCGGTCACAGATAGCAAGTGTGAAGCACTACTTTATCCTGTTTAAAATTTGTCTAAACTGAGACGTTGGCCTTCGTAGGCTGTATTTCACTGCTAATAAAGAAAGAGAGTATCAGAATTAATGAAATAAAGCATTTTGGAAACGGGGAATGACACCATGCATCTCACCCTGTATGGAATTCAAGTACATGGAGGTCCACCTTCCAAGGCACTAGGGTTAAAATTGTGATTATGGGGTCTTAATTCTCCCTGTGCACCACTTTGCCTGTTGCTGCCTCCACAGACTCAAAATAACACTTTTAAGAGGGAATTCAGCTAAAATTTGTGTTTTTAAATTGACTGCAGTGGTCACTAAACCTTTTTTGATAGAATTTCTATTAAAGACGAGGCAGATTTGTTTAATTGCACTGTGCTCTCACAAAGTTGTAACACAGAATTGGCGCTTTTTTTAGTAAAAAGTTTGATTCATTTTTGCCTGAAGTAAATATTCTCATAAGTAGTTACTGACAGTGCTGTTTTCATTCTTCAGTGGCCAGAATCATCATCTTTGAAATTCCTAGTAGTGCCTTAGCTTGGTTTCGGGGGGTAGGGGCAACATTAAATCAAAATATTTTAGGGTAGAATTTGGGCCTTAGACAAGATATTGAACCTCATTCAGTTTGACTTTTGTGTGTCTACAAACTAGATCTCTGAACACAGAAGTGTGAATGTGGAAGGATCTTGGCACTGTAAGCAATATTATCCACTGATTTATACATATATCATATAGTTCTTAGTCCCTTTCAAAATTTTCATTTTGAAACCCTCTTACCAAGTCCAGTTTTTTAAAACTGCAGTTGTCCTGGCTGATCATGCACCACTCTTTGTGCAAGTTTTAAATTTCATTTAGGGTTTCTTTTAAGCTGTGTATTTTTGACTATTTGTTGCTTGTGCTTTATTTTTCTTACTCATTTGTGGAATATAGTGATATATTGTGTTAATTTGGACAGTAGCGGTTTTTAAAAACCATATACTGACTGAAACATGAGCCAGAGCTGATTGCTTTATTAAGCTAATAATGAATGTTATAGAGTACGTATTTTCAGGATCGTTCATCTAGTGAGCAATACACATATTTTAGGCCAATATATTTTTTTTAAAATAGAGCTTGGTCAACCTCTATACTACACATATTACAAGATATAGCACTTTCAAAATGAATCTAAACCTTTACAGAAACTTTCTTATAGGTTATGCCTTTATTTTAAGACTTATTATAATGTCTCAAGTGCCATTAGATATATATGTAGGCCTTTGATATATAATGCTTTGTGTACAAAAACGGTAGATGGTATTTTAAACAGGTACATTTTTACAGTGTTTTCTTATCAATTTGCTATATTGCACAGAATCAGTGTGTGTCTTTTCATAAGGTTTTACAACGGTTTATTTTTTTACAAGGTTTACGTGTCTCAAAGCACACTGTCTTCCCGGTTATGTAAGTTAAGAAATACCAGTTCACCCAAGTTGCTTCTAGCCTACTGAGATCCATGTGACATTGGAGGAGATCTTTAAGATGTTGAGTATGCAGCACTAGCAATGACAAACTGTTTTCTCTGACAAATGAGTGCCTGAGTGAGTTTGTCTAGTTTTTCTCACTCTGTGTCAGTCATGTCTACAACTCAGTGTTTAGATCTACATAAACTATGTATTTTCATGCTAAAAACCCACAGAGAGTTCCTTTGGGATCGTATACAACAAGATAACCGTGTTAATGGCACCTTTAGATCACCATTAGGCCTTTGCACAGCATTATCAACCCTCTGAGGACAGAAGGCCATGCCTTTTGATAAGTTACTTAGCTCTAGAAATGACACAGAACTATTGTTAATGTATAGAACACTTCGTTGTGTAAGCTTCAGTGGTACAGATGAACCAGAATGAATGTCTTATCTGCTCAGAAACACTCCTTCAATGTTACATTGGATCATGCTGCTAATGTAACGTGGGATACAACTTTTCATGGTGCTACAAACTTCTCTGTCTTGTTCAGTTGTATTTTTTTATCCATAGGAAAAGGACTGCATTAGGTGTAAAGGTGTACAATATATTTTTATACTATGACTTAATATGTCATTAACAAACTTTTACACCACCACAGTGTATTTGTGTGCACTTGCAAAAGGAGATCTTGGACGTGCAGATGTTACCAGAACAAACCCAGCTTTTGTCCACAAGGTGACTGTAACTCAGAATGGAAAGTGGGCTTTATAAATAGGGTGTGGAGTGAAGAACATGCTGTAAATTACTAACAGCCCTTTGAATTTAACAAAAACTGGGAATCCATTAGGAAATGGATTGCATCATGCCTGACCATAAGCTGGACTGCTGAAATTATATTTTTAGCTAATGAAAAAGTGTTTGGACTAGTACACTAAAAATGTTCTAATGGTAAAGTTTTGAGTCAAAATAGAAAAGAAAAAAAACCTGCATTCCAGACTGAATTTTGTATATTTTTATTGCATTTAAAATTGCTCTTCTGTGATATTGGGAAATCAAGTGGCTTATCATGTATATCATGTACTTAAAAATGTATTCACAAACTACTGTTGTATTTGTATAAAATATAGATAAAGATCATATTTTTGTGTGTGTGTATAAGCTCTGTAAAATAGCAATCACATTTTGGAGCTGCAGTGATACTACATTTTAAACATTCACATCCAAAGAAGCAGGCTATTTATTGTCCAGGTACTCAGATTTAAAATATTCACTTGCTGCTAATTAAACAATAATAGTACTGCAGCTTCTTGTGGCCTACAGTGTTATGTTTGCTGTAAAAATAATATGTGAATTCTATAAAATACCTGAATAAAATTATAGAATGACTTTAGATAATGTAGATCTTACTGAAATTTTCATAGGTGATACTTGTGACATTTTTTTCATTCTAAGTATTTTTTTCATTTGATAAATATAAGATTCTTATTGCTGGCTCTAAGATGGTTCTTTGTTGAAATGTAAGGTTTTAGGCACTATTGTTTTTTTTAAAACTTGTGTCCTTTATAAGGACAACAGTTGTAAATTTTTTAAAAGTCAAAACATCAAAACTTTAATCCTACTGAGTTGAGAATTCAGAAAAGCTATTAGGGTGTTTCTTTTTGGGAGTGAGGTAAAATTGGCATTTCGCATTTCTTCAATACTGTCAGTACTATAAATTGTCTTTTCAATTATCCCAAGTTCCACTTAGGTTGTTTGCCTAAAATTCTGCTTTGAAAAGCACTCTTGGCATTTATGTGTACCAAAGGTTATCAGACTTCTATCATTTCAGCTAAAATTCATCCATTAAACAGTTGGTAATGCATCTTCCAAGGGAGGGATATTAATTCTGTTAATACCTATCCAGGTGCCAATTGTGGAAATAATGTGCATTTCATAGTACCTCTCTCAGTAAAATAGAAGAGATTCTTCAGCTCTACAACTTTCAGAGGATAAAGAAAACAATGATGCCAGTATTGGTAGTTCCTCTTTTCACTTAATTCCAGCAAATCTAAATGTATTTCCATGCTAATTCATGGAATTAACACTGAATATGTTTTATTTAAATCTTGTTCATATGAAATATTCAAAGGACAGTTCATGAAGGAAGAATGCTTTTGCTTTTTGTAATAGTCAAGAGCAGAATATTCTGAAAAAGTATATTTGGAATTTGTTTAAGGTATACTCTTCCTTATGGAAAATTAATTAGAAATGCAGTTTATGTATTGTATTGTAAACCCAATGGGGCTAAGAGACTTTCAGAAAATGTTAAATGGAAAGTTCATGCTAATAGTTTGCTGGTAAGAGGAAAAAGTAGTCTCTATAAACAGCTTGAGTTTTTCATTGTCACTTTTCATTAATTGAACACTTAAACATTTCTTAATCAAAAGTGCACCACTTTGTGCAGACTTCTAGAGGTGTTCCAAGGAACTTAACTCTATAGAAAGAAATTTGTTCTTGATCGACCATCTGAATGAAAAGGTCAGCAGCATCTAACCATGGGGCAGACAGTTACCCCTTTTTTATAAATCAAAAATGATCAAATATGGGCAATTTCAGTGTAAACAAAACCAGAAAGTCTTAAATCCAACTACATTATATTCCATGAAGAAGCAGTAATCGCTAACTTTCCCATTCTGAAGATGTTGCCTCTTGGCTAGTGTGATGGCTCATCCTGTCTGCTGGCTTGGCTGGGCCTCCACACCCAGTTTCTGGTTAAACACCATGTAGATGTCACCATGAAGACATCTATTAGATGTGACTGATATTTCAGTCAGTAGACCTAAGTAAAACACATTACCCTCCATGCTATGGGAGGGCCTCATCCAGTCATGTAGCCCTTATGAGAAAAGACTGAGGACCCACGAAGTAAAAGGGAATTCCACGCCAAGACAGCCTCAGACTCTAGCTGCAACAAGTACTCCCTGTCTCCTGCCCTGCGGTTTTGAACTTGGCAGTCACCACAATCACATGAACCAATTCCTTAAACATCTGTGTGGATACACAACTTATTGGTTCTGTTTTTCTGGAGAACTTTAATACAGCTTATTTCAATTGTCATTCTCTAGTGTAGCAGGTTTTACCTTGAAGGAAGTGAAAACACTTCTCTGATATATTGGTATCACTGAGCACATAAATTTACAGCTTCTGTCTACTTTAGAAAAGTAATAGAAAAGATCACCTTGCTTAGAGGTGATATCCATGAAGGAGCTCTCAGAGTAACCTTTTCTATGCTGATAATCTTTGGCAGCAGATGAAAATGGTTTTCACCTCAATAAGTCATTTTTTTAAATGTAAGCAACTAACCTTGCCTTACTCCATAGATGCATACTTGAAAGCCAGTGTCTATTATAAATGTACCAGTAGGAATTTTTTTGAAATAGATTTTTTTGAATTTTTTTGAAAATAGATTTTGAAATAGATTGTCCATTTATAATATAGTACCACAATCAAGGCCCTAGGGTTTTGAGGGGATGAGACTGGGAAAAATAAAGCTTTCTCATGTAAGATATACATGTTTTCTCTTTCATGGTATTAGAATTTTTGAAAGGGTTTTCCTTTTGGTGTATTAGACAACTTTCCTTTTTCTTGAGGTTCCTTTCAGTGTGTTACCAGTGCAATTGGTACCCTGCTGTAGTGATGTTGGCAAACTGCTCTGTTTCTGAAAGTACCTAATTGATCTGTTACTAGTATTTGGACACGCCTGATGACGTTCCCTAAGCAGGTTTCTGTAACCAGACTCTCATGCCTTGGCAATGTTAGTTGTGCAAGTGGGTTAATTAACCTCAGCCATGGTGCCCTGTTGTAAGGTATGCCAGCCTTTCTCACCCCAAAGTGAATGGTGATCAGTGATTGCAACAAATCCAAATCCAGGATGCGTCTCAAAGATCATTTTATTTGAAGTCAGGAAAATGAGTCCCACAGTCCTAGTTTTCTAAGTTAAATTACCTTTTGTGGGGAGAAAACACTACTATTATGTTTTTCTGGTATAAATTATCTCACATTTTTCTGTATTTATTTCAAAGTGCTAGCTGTGACAGCTTCAAACTAGTGACTTGAAGGACCCTGAAATGCCCTTCCATTGTTAACAGTACCTGCCCATTTCCTCCTTTCCCTTTTGTATTCTGGGACCTGTCGTATCCATCCCTTTGCCCTTTGCCTGTCCATACCTTTTCTCCATCCTTAGGATCCTTTCTTTTCACCTCCTTCCCAGAATTCCACATGCTGAAATCTTACCCACCCACCCTCTAGCCTTTTCTTAATGGTCTCTCTTCCTTAAAACAGCTCCCGTGTCACCAACTGAATGGAATAAATGTCCTTGCAAACATTTATTACACTTCATTAGATCTCAGGATATTTCTATCACCTAAGCATGTGAGTGTAAATAATTCTAAGCACATGGCAGATAGTAAGTACATACCTTTTGGATAAAGAGCAAGTAGAGCTCTTAACTAAAAGTTCAGCCATTAGGACACATTTCTAAAAAAGATCTATTCTTTCAAAATTTGATCCTAGAAAATAATTTTTAAAGTTTGGCTCCTGCTGCCTGCCTCACAAATGTAATGACCTGAGTTTGATCCCCGGTACCCAAAAAAACAAAAACAAAAAATTGGCAATTGGGTTATTTCTGTTCTATAGAAAAATATTTCCTACATTCAATATTATGTGAACATACTTAAAACCATTTTCTCCTGGTTTTTGCATGACAGCAAGAAAATTCTACAATGTTTTCTTCAGCAGGAAATCACTCAACTCTTGACTACAAAGGAGCAAAACTAAAGATCCTTAAGGATTTTAATTTCCATAACTTTGTACTTAAAACCTACAGCTGTGCAGTCTTTTGCTCTGAATTATGAGAACGAAGGGAGGAAGAACCCAGAGTTCACAGCTATCTACAGTTTGAAAGTTAGGGAGACCTGACATCAGCCTGACCTGAAACGCACAAAGGGGGAAGTCAGTGGGGCTGTATTAAATCCAGGCGTCCAACAAGGGTTCAAGCAAGAGGTGAATTCTGGTGTGGGAGGATTCCAAAAGCAAATTATACTCTTTAAACAAAATACAAATAATTCAGAGAAGCAAAAACTCCATTAACATATGTATCTCCAGCAAACAGAAGATCACAAAGAAGTGGTAAACAATGACACTAATAATTCTTGGTGAAATCTAAGTTATTAATTTTCTAGAGATAAGTCTTTTCATAAGACATAGATCCTAATACAGGGCAAATATCCTCAAAACACAGGAAAGGAGGAGTTTTTAAAAGGCCTATGAACCCTCTGGTGACATGCATGAATCCACATAACAAGGTACAATAGAGTTTTTTAGAAAATTGAATTTAGGTGGAAAGCAGTTTAGAGCAAAAACAGTATTAGAGAAATAACTTTTTAAAGAAATGTAGAGATCCCCTAATTTTTCCTGTTGGGAAGAAGTAGGGAGAGGCGGTAATGATTACCCTTTAGACATCAAAACCAACTGGAGGGTTGGGAATTAAAAAACAATTCAGGTTTGGGGAAATGGATTAGATGCCAGATATGACTCAGTACGCCTGCTGAAGTATGAATTCTTGACAAACAGGATCCATTGATTCATTTCACAAACATTTACTGGACACCTACTTTGCCCCAGACATTATTCCAAGTGCAGGTTATACAGTATTGAACAAAACAAGCTCTGTCGTATGTGGTGTAGTTGTTGGAATGAGTTCCCAAGGACTGAAAGTAAGAGTTGCCCTGCTCCTAGTCAGAATGTTCCCAAAAAACATGTTCTTCTTAAGATAGGGCTATGTCCTAATAAACCCATTGTCAGTGGAAACTAGTATAAGCCAAAACTGAATCGACTACACCTACGCTCCAGAGTGTCTTAGCTCAGTAACGCAGTGCACTGCTTTCTCTCACGACTGACTGAGGGCTGTGGCTCTCTGGCGCTGCCAACCAGCAATACGAAATGAAAACCAGGGGATAAGCCGGAAAGGGAGAAACCCTTCTCCAAATTCTACCCGCATTCACCTCCACCCTCACTCTCCAGTCCCCCAAAGCAGAAAGATCTCTGGAGGGTACCAGTTTCCCAACTCTCAAACGGATGCAAATGTAACAAGAAAGACCAGGGCCAAGACCAGGCTCGGCTAAGCCATTAATACACCCAGGGGGTGAGATGTCAGAAGGCTGTGCGAACGGAAATTAGTAGCTCAGCAATATCAACTGATTTGGAAACTTGTATGAGACATGAAAATTGATCACACACACAGAATGTAAATTTCCCCCCAAAAGGAGTGGGATAATTCAAAGGACATTGGCAAAATTTACTAGATCTTGAATCCTCCTAAATTCTAATAAACATTGCCAGTTGCTCTCCAAATGTAGCCGCACTAATGTACATCTGTTTGCTTTATTCCTAATTTTCGAAGGTGAACATTTATATAAACTTATGACAGTTGAGAAAAGTGGCATACTATGAATAAATCTGTACACCCAAGAACACAGGAGACTTCCACATTTTTTAATATTATAGATTTGCAATATTGGCTTTCAATCCTGTTAAAAATTATTTCTATGTGACTTTGAGTTTGCCTTTCCATTCATGTCTAGATTTTTATTGCTAGAACATAAAAAAGCAGCTGATTTATTTGAACGTTTATGACCTATTTCCTTAACCAAATTTGCATAATTATTTGAATTGATTTTTTCTCTATTCTCTTGGACTTAACTAAAATATGTATTCCTATTATCAAACATCTTATGTTTTCTAATATCCGTATTAGTCACTTCATATTCTTCTTTGAATGCATTCAGTAAAAATCTCTGAGAAAATATTAATCATGCTGATAGGCACCGGTGTTTCATTCGTGACGTTAACTGAAATGGCTTTAGGGTTTTCCTAGTTGAGATGTGTGCTGACAGTTTAGGGGAGTTCTAGTCGTCTCCTATAAACTGGTATCTTGCTGAAGAACCTTATATTCCAGGAACAAAAAAACCCGACACACACAAAAAGCAGAGCAAACGTTTTAACTTGCCCAGGGCACCGGGTGCACGGACCCCACGGGAAGGTGTGGGCGTGACCAGGGCGGAGCCGGAGGTCTCCGGACCCTCTCAGGTGCCAAGCGGGCCTGAGCCGCGGTATAGGCTGCCCTTCCCTGGAGCTCGGCGGCGCTGTGGAGCAGATTCGCTCTTCAGGACTCACGCTCCTTCCATTCTGTAATACCTTAATGATCAGAAATTCAGCACTGCTCTCTAAGGAGTATGTGGTGTTTGAGGAGCCCTTACCTCCGGGCAGTACCTACTAACCTTCCCATCTTTACTCTGGCAACTTCCAGGGCTCCTGTCCTTGGATCAAGTTGAGAAGCTGGAATTGCAAGAAACCATCCATTCCCTGTAGATTCTCACGATTTTTCCTACAAGTTTGCATGTTGTGGTTCTCTTATGACGCTTTTCGTCTACACTGAAACCACCTATGTCTGCCACCCTCATAGTCAAAACATCCTTGTGCATCTATATCAACCTTTCTTTGCTTGCTTTGATTTTTTTTTTTTTTGTATAATAGCTTCCTGTTGGTTTGTTCGTCCTTTAATAGGATATTCACTTCACTCACATTTAGACTATTAAATTGGATTTCATTGTTCTACCGTACTGTTTATTATTTACTTTTAAGGGTTGTATCTCTTTTCATTTTACCTATTTTTGTGAATTTGATAAAACTGCTAATCATCTCACTTCTTCCTCTTGTTAATTTTGGTGCACCTTTATACAATTTCTTTCCACTGATAACTATGGTCACCTTTCCCCTAGTTTTTAATCACTGGTCACACATGACTCTCTTTTTTATTTGTAGACAAAAAAGGCCAATTATTTTCCCCCACTGAGTCATTCCCCACAACATTACAAATTCTTCCCTTTTCACTTCCCTACCCTGTTCCTCACAAAATGGTCCTTTATCCATCCCACCCCCTTTTGTATACCACTACTACCCTACCCAGGAGCTCCAATAATTCGCTAGCATTGTTTAACATTTATTATTTTGTGTAACTCTGAGTCACCATCTAGTTTTATTCTAATAGTGTATATTTAAGTTCTTTATTCATATAATTTCATTTTTTCTACTGAAATTCCATATTTGTTTGTTCAGTAAACACATTTACTTTCATGTCTTTCAGTGTAGTTTTAAAATAATTTTCTGCTAATTCTAGTAGCTGTGCCTCCACAGCTCACCTTTTCTCTCATCCCTGTTGCATACTAGTTCTCTTAGTAACCCTGGGATTTGGTTAGGTTTCTCTGGAGAGTGAAGGTTTGTTTGTTTTTGGCTTCTCTGCACTATGGTGGGCTGCAGCTGACACAGGTCCTTTTGGCCTAATTGTGGCTATTTGGAGTCCAGTCAACAGATGGATATGTCAGGAGTCAGTCACAAATCCGGGCAAAGTTATACACAGAATTTGCCTCCTGCTCTGTGCCTCTCTCTTTTCTGGGATTTCCTCCACTCACTTTTTAGCTGTTATTCCCTCCATTCTCTGCCATTTGGTTTTTCACATCAGTAAAACAGCAATTCTATCTAAGTTTTAGTTGCCCCTATGAGCATAATAAATTTTAAAGTGATTTTTATTTGCCTTAGTTGATGTTACCTGTATCCGGAAAAGCTATGAAATCTGTTAAATCTTAGGAAAGTTCCCTCAGATTTTATGTATGTGATTCCTTAGTTTATGATTTATGACCTTTATCTACAATATAAATGAAGAGCTATTCCTTTTTTCTATGTAATCTATCCTGATAGCAAAGATTTTGTGTGATTAGATCATATGATAAATCTATGATTAACTTTATACGAAACTTTCATACTGTCTTCCAAAATAGATATACCTTTTAAAATAACCTTTTTTTTCCATAACCATCCTTTATTAGGTTAAGGAAAACTTCTATCCCAGTTTGTTGGAATTTTTTCTAAATCATGAGTAGATGTTGAATTTTATTGAATTATTTTTATGTGTTATTGATTCTGTATTTTTTCTCATTTCATCTACTCATATGGTGAATTACACTAATTGATTTTAAGTGTTGAACCAACCTTGCATTCCTAGCACAAACCTCATTTGATTAAAGGGCTACTATATTATCCTTTCATTTTTAATTTTGCTTTTTTTCCCCCAGTACTGAAGGTTGAACCCAGGGTCTTTGTACTGAGCTACATTCCTGACCCTTTTTATTATTTGTTTTGATACAAGGTCTTGCTAAGTTGCCCAGGTTGGGCTTGAACTTGCAATCCTCCTGTCTCAGCTTCCCTGAATGCTGAGATTACAGGTATACACCTCTCCTCCTGGCTTTTAATATGCTGCTGGATTTGATTTATTAGTATTGTGTTAGGGATTTTTATGTCTATGTTCATGAGAAATGTTGGTCTGAAATTTTCTTATGAAAATATGAGAAAAAGTGTATGTGTGCCTGGGATTTAGCTCAGTGGTTTCGCCGCCTGCTACGCAAGCGCAAGGACCCGAGTTCGATCCCCAGTACCAAAAAAAAAAAAAGTGTATGTGTGTGTGTGTATTTCCATCAGTTCAAAATTTTCAATCTAACAACACCCTAACTTCCCCCTTCGTATATTAATTCTATCTTTAGGGCTGGGGATTTAGCTCAGTGGTTCTGGCGCCTGCTTTGCAAGCGCAAGGACCCGTGTTCGATCCCCAGTACCAAAAAAAAAAAAAAGAAAGAAAGAAAGAAATTCTATCTTTAAAGAATGAGAACCTGGGCTGGGGTATCCCTGATACCAAAAAAAAAAAAAAAAGAATGAGAGAGAACCTGGCCGTCATCCACAATACTATACTTAACCAATTATGGAATGCACATAAAGAAGCTTGATAAATCACCTGTCCCTATTGACTAGAGCACAGTAATTACTTGCAGTTTTTTTGTTCTTTACCCTATATGAGGGCATATAGTCAAAGTACTGTGTTCAAAGTTACCATCCATCTTCTTTCAGCATGGTCATATTACCTGTTTAAAAGGTAGCTAGTCTGTAGTCTATTTTTTATCCTTCAACTTGTTTATGCTTTAATGTGAAAGATTAACATGGTTCAAAAATTTAGGATATATGAATATAAATCCCCCTCCTTCATCAGTTCTTTTTTCATACTTTCTACCCAGTTTTTATACATTACCTTTGGTAAGAATCTCATTTTTTTTTTTTTGCCTAATATTCCTAAATGTATTTTCCCTTTTTCTCCACAAATAAGCAGGTACATATATATTTTCTTATTTCTCTTCTATTTTAATACAAGATGTGTATGACAGATATCTATTGTTTTGTTTTGATTTTTCACTTAATGATATATCTTAGATACCATGCCACTTCAATTCATACAACTCTGCCTTATTATTTATTTTAAGGATAGTACTGTATTACTTTGTATGAATGTAGCATAACTTATTTAACAACTCTTCTCCTTATGGGTACTTAGATTGTTTCCCATATTTTGCAGTTACAAATAATGCTTCAGTTAACAGTTTTATGCACATGCATTTTCATACTGTTAGTTAGAGATGAAGGTCTATGGCCATACCACCCTGAACACATCAATCTCGTCAGATGGAGATGAGGGTGAATTCTAGAAGTTGGATTGCTGGGCCAAAAAGTAAGTGCATATGTCATTTTGTTGATAGTGCAAATTTCCTTCCAAAGAAATATTATAAATGTGTATTTCCATTCATGTTGCTTTTATGAATATTTTTTCTCTTTATACTTTTCTCTAACCTCTGTACTTGTTTTCATAGAAAGATAGGTCTGAAAAAGTATTTTATCACTGTAGCAAACCTTTTGTGCTTCACTCTTAAATATGAAGTATTTGTCAGTGACTACCAGACATCTCTGGAAACCTTCTACAGGAGACAGAAGGGTGGGAATGTAGCTCAATGATAGGACACTTGCCTAGCAGGCACAATGTCATGGGTTCTGTTCCTAACACCACACACAAAATTCAGAGACAGAGACAACAGTGGCAAAAAAGAAGAGGACAGAGGAAAAAAGGTAATAAGGACTAGAAAATATTTTTTTTAAATCTTCTAATATACTCAGGAGTACAAGGATACTTTGTCCACATAGCAAAACCAATTAAGTGAACTTAATATAAATGTGACATAGAAGTAATGTGTATATAACACACATATATGTAAATACACACACATGTTTCCTAACTGTGACTTCTAAGAGGGCTTAGGAGCTGTGATACCCAGTAGCCATGAGCAACTCAGTATCCAGATCCTAATATCTAAGAATTATTCTCCACTAAAGGGCTCAGGGCTACTTCTGGGGCAAGGGGAAGTAAAGTACAAGATGATCCTGCAACATCTTTTTATACCAGGAAGTAAGGAAATCATGGGGAACATTTGGAAAAGGATACGAAGCAACTTGAAAGGATACTCACTGGCTTAATTTGGGTAAATATAAATAGAGATAGTAATGGATATAATGCATGAAATAAAGCAAGAGTGTAACAGGCCATGATGAAACAATAAAATGGACACATATGAGTAAATAGAAAAGTAGCATTCCAACAAATAACTAGAAAGAATAATGATTAGAAAACTAGAAACTGGCAACTATCATAGCACAAATTACTTTGAGCAAGAATTACCAATGGATGTATTCTGATGGACAAAACTATAATGAGAAGCAGGATATCATAATATTAAAGTATCTTCTCACAAACCTAGAAGGGAAATAGATAGTTCTTCAGTTTGAATGTCCCCAGCAAAAGTCATGTTGAAATTTAATCCCCACTGTGAGATATTAAGGAAAGACAAAGAGAGATATTTAAGATGTGATTAAATTGTGATGGCTGTGCCTTCATGAACGGATTCATCTGTTCATGGATTAATGGATCAATAGGTGATCTCAAGGCAGGGTCTGTTGTAAAAGCCAACTTGACTGTGTCTCTTGTATGTGCCCTTCTTACCAAGGTGATGAGGGGCTTGAAACTGCACACAGTCCCCACGAGCAAGAAGGTCTTTACCAAATATGGCCTCTCAGCCTTGGACTTCCCAGCCTCCAGAAATGTTAGCAGAATAAACTTTTATTCTTTGTAAATTACCCAGTCTGTTGTATTTAGCTATAGTGACAGAAAATGAACTAAAACAGGATGCCTACTAAACTCTTACTTGCTCTGCATAACAGAAAAGTTCTACGTGAATGAATAAAAGTCTAACCTGGATCAAAACAAGTCATGGCCCCTCAATCATTTCTCAGACTTGAGCCAATTTACAGACCCAGAAGAGGGGGAATGAAAGGAAAACTTTGTCCCCACGAGAAAGGACCCAAGACACTGCCACAATATTTATATTGTTAATCATTCTTCCAGCCTTCCCTAAAGGAACTGGTAGGCTTTTTATCAGAATAACTATGTGCTGGGGAAAGGAAATAATCAGAACTTTGAGAAACTATTGAACACTAGCCCTGAACTGATGTTAATTTCAGGAAACCTAACGTGTTACTATGGTTTATCGGTCAGAGTAGGTATAGAGGTAAAGTAAGCAACAGAATTTTAGCCCAGATCTGGCTCACCTTGGACCCACTGTGTCTCAACTCATCCTATAGCTGTTTTTCCAGTTTGGGAATGCAACACTGGACTAGAGACAGAATCCCCACCATGGTTCCCCAACCTTGAAATGAGGGCTATTATGCTGGGAAATATTAAGTGAGAGCCACTAGATTTGCCTCTACCTAGGAAAATAGTGATCCAAAAGCAATATTGTATTTCTGGAGGGAGCCCAGAGATTAATGGCACCAGCAAGGACAGAAAAATGGGAGTGGGGGGTAGGAATTAATATTATATCTTCATTAATTCACCCATGTGGCCTGCATAGAAGATAGCTGTATCTTAGTAGCCCTTTTATAGATGTCAGGTGAATCTAGGGAGTGGGGAAGATGAGAAAATGGATGGGAGAGGAAGGGTAAGTAAAACTGTGATGTGTATAGGTACCAACTCTCCACAATGAATGCATTCATTTTGTATTACAAGTGTGTACTAATAAGTAAATAAGGCAAATGACAGTGGATTATTATAAACTTAACCAGGTGATGACTGTGATTTCTGCTGCTATAACAGTTATGGTCACATTGCTCGAGCAAACTGATACACCCTTGATACCTAGTTTGAAATTATTGATGGGTTCAATTTTTCTCTTAGTACCTGTCTATAGTAAAAATCATCAGAAACAGTTTGTTCTTGGCTGGCAATGCGGCAATACACCTTCACTGTCCTACTTCAAGGATCTGTCAGCTCTCTGGTCCTCCATCATAATTTAGTTCAGAGGGATCTAGATTGCCTTTTCCTTCTATAAAATATCATACAGCTGGATTTAGGTGGTAATTCCAAAGACACAACGCCATAAATCTTAGATGTTGAAGTCCCAAAAGATCAAAATCCCTAAAGTCTAAAATCCCTAAAATATAATTCTGGAAAAAACTATTTAAAATTCTTGAAAAGACATTTATTTACATTTTAAGAGAGTTACCTGAAAAACATAAAAACAACAGAACACTTCACAGCCTACCTCACACAATTAAATAGGAAGTAATAAAGTACAGATTTTTTTTTTGGTACTGGGGATGGAACTTGGGTCCTTGTGCTTGCGCAGCAGGAGACAAAACCACTGAGCTAAATCCCGGCCCATCGTACAGATTTTTGCAAGCATAGACACTCATATTCTAAGGACAATAGCACAGATATCAGTTATGAATACCATATTTGTATGAATATGTATTCATACAAATATGAATTCTTAATTAATATGAACATCACATTCATAAGAAAGGTATCAAAAAGCAAAATGTATAAATGCTTATTACTATGGTTGGTAGTTGTGAGTACCCAATTATATAACTGGATATCTGAAATACTGTGACAGACAACCTAATTTTGAATGAGATCAATCAGAAACTATGGTGGGTCACCATTGCATATGCCATTGCCCAAACAGCTAAGATTTTAAGAAACTTTCTTTCACAAAAGCAGATACACAGAAAGGACATCTCTTCATGTATTGAGAAAGTTACAGTGGTTTTACACACATGCATGATGCTTACACACAAAGTCAACATTGTGATAATGCAAGTTCACAGTGAAATGCAAAAACTGAATATATAAAAGGCTTTATAAAACTTATACTTCCAGTATTGGAAATTATGTAAGAATGAACTACATATTAGCAAATTGTAAAAAATAATGCTGGCAATGCAAAATAGTGGAGAAAAACTTTAAAAAGAAAATAGAAAAGAAGAACAAATTTTGACAAATGAAAAAGTACATGACAGTGATAAATTATAGGCATTTACACAGAGGTGTTCCATAAGAGTTGGTCAACTTTCATGATCACTAACTATATTTTGAGGTCTTGCATCATAACTAATACCTGCATTTTTCTTTCAGTGTGTGACTTTTCCTTGGAGAATTCCTTCTCATTTGTTTTCTGTGTGGCATTACTGCTTTTGAAATTAATTTGTGATTCAGTATATACAGACATGAGCATTGTCTATTACATTTGCCCATTTTCTTCCTTTCTGTTTTGTTTGGGGTACTTGGAAATCCATTTCACATGTGTTATGGTTTGGGTCCAGATATCCCCCCAAAGCCTCATGTGGTCATAGGTGGCTGAATCTAGAGTATGTGATGCTGGGCTTAAGGGCGTGTGATTACTACACCAGTACACTAATTGGTTTGGCACCGCCTAATCCTGGTAGTGTGGATAAAATAAAAGGGGAAGAAAGACTCTATTAAGGCTCCCTTATTCCTTTGCTACCTTCTGGCCTCCATAAACTGTTTCTCCTCTGCTAAGCCACTGCTTTGCAGCCTGCCGATTATAGACTGAAACCTCTGTGAACTATATGCCAAATAAATCTTTCCATTTTGTCTCAGCAACAAGAAAAGCAACTAATACACCATTCCTAAAAAGACCACAAATGTAGTAGAAACAATATTGGTGAGTGGCCAGCAATGCCACTGAGTGTCTTATTATCGTATTATGCACACAGTAACTTTGAAATTAGTAAGTTATTCAATTTTAGCTCATTAAAAGCTCCTGGAATTTTATCATTGGAAGGAATTCCAAATCAGACAAAAGACACATATTCAAACTGACATTTTCATTATTGCCATATTGCATGGCCAGACCTTTCCCTCAAGTTTACCTTCTTACCCCTCTCAGCCTTTTCTTCATAGAAATCATTGCTTTCAGAATTTTGGCTTTCAGTATTCCAACATTCAGGACTTTAGTATTTCAGGATTGTGATTTCAGGGATTTTGATCTTTGAGAATTTCAACCTTTTGTACTCTGGCATTCAGGATTGTGTAAGTTTTGGGATTATGATTGGGATTGCATACTGGTACTTCACATTGATGACATTACACTGACTAGATCTTGCAAGGGTGGTTGCAAGAAGCAGCAACCACTGTTGACTTATTGATAAGAAGTTCGCATGGCAAAAGGTGCAAAATAATACTGAGAAAAATCTAGGGTCTCTCTACCTCAGTGAAATTTCTAGGCATCCCTTCTAAGGTGAAGGGTAAGTTACTGCATCTGGCCTCCTATAATTAACAAAGAGGCATGATGCCTAGCAGGGCTCTTTGGGTTTGGAAGGCAACATAGTCCTCATTTGGGAATGTTGTGTACACCCATTTGCTAAGTGGCTCAAAAAGCTAGTTTTGAGTGGGGCAAGAACAACAAAAGATATTTCTTTTTTTTTTTTTTTTTTTTTTTTTTTTGGTACTGGGAATCGAACCTGGGTCCTTGGGCTTGCGAGGCAGGCAGCAGAACCAATGAGCTAAATCCCCGGCCCAACAAAAGATATTTCAAGAGGTCAAGGCTGCTATGCAAGCTGCTCTGCCACTTGGGCCATATCACCAAAAAGATGACTATCTTCTAGCAGATAGGCATGCTATTTGGAGCATTTGGTAGGTCCCAGATGCTGAATCACAGGGCAGACCCTTAGGTTTTTGGAGTAAAGCTATAACATCTTCCTTAGATACCTACTCTCCTTTTCAGAAATAGGTCTTAACCTGCTACTGAATCTTAACAGAGACTAAACACTTAACCATAGGCCACCAAGTTATCATCCTGACCTGCCCAACATGAACTGGGTGTTAGCTGATCCACCAAGACATAAGGTTGGACATTCCAAGCAGCAATGCATTACCAAATGAAACTTATATTTAGGTAATAGGGCCTACATGTGCCCCGAAGGCCTTAAGTAAATTACATGAAGAAGAGACCCAAATACCCATGGTCTCTTGTCTTGCTACTCTACCTTCTCTCTTAGCCTGCATCTGTTGTTGTGTGAGAAGTCCCCTATGATCAGGTAACAGAGGAAGACTATGGCCAGTTTACAGATAATTCTGCAAAATAGAAAGTGAATAGCTGCAGCACTACAGCTTTTTCTCGAACATCCCTGAAGAACAATGAAGGGAACCCTCACAGGAAACAGAACTTGTATCAGTGTATCTGGCTATGTACTTTGCTTGGAAGCAGAATTATATACTAAGTCATGGGCTGTGGGCAATCGTTTGGCTAAATGATCTTGAAAAGGGACTGGAAGGAACACGACTTGAAAATAGATGACATTTATGAGAGAAGTACATGGATAACCCTCTCTGAATGGACAAAATAAAGTGAAGATATTTGGGTTCCATATAAATGCTCGCTAAAGGGTGACCTTATTAATATCCAAGAAGGATATTAATAATCAAGTGGATATCTGTTGGTTGGACAGCTTCTTTCACAGTCACTCCTATCGTTCTCCAATGGACCAAGAACAGTGCCCATGATTGCAGGGACTCACAATTATGCGTGAGCTGTGCCACATGGATTTCCATTCACCAAGACTAACCTCACTGCAGCCTATGCTGAATCCCCAGTTTACAGCAGACACCAACAATGACTCCTTGACATGGCACCATTCCCCAAAGTGAATGATGCCAATTACATTAGCCTATTTCCATCATGGAAGGGGAAGAATTTCGTTCTTACTCCAATAGGTACTTATACTGGATGCTTGCACACAATGCTTCCACTAAAATTACCATCTGTAGACATATAGAATGCCTTATCCACTGCCACAGTATTCTACATAGAATTGCTTCTGCCAAGGAACTCACCTCACAGTGCACGCACACACACACGAAATAAAAATTGTGTGGTGATGGGTGTATGCTCATGGAATTGTCTGATCTCACCACCTTACCCACCATCCTGAAGCAGCTGGCTTGAGGAAAGAGAGGAAAGGCCTTTTGATACGGTTATAGAATGAGTGAGGTGACAATAGTTTTCAGGACTCGTACACAGTTTTCCAGAAGGCTGCATATATTCTTGCTATCATTTGGAGTATCCTAAAGGCTTGGCTCCCAGGGTGGTGCTGGTGGAAATTTAGGAAGCGGAGTCTAGTGGGATATCCTTAGGTCCACTGAACACATGCCCTTGAAGAGGACTATAGAATGCCATCCTCTTCCTCACTCTTTTGCTTTCTGGCCATGAAGTGACTTTGCACTAGCATGTGCCCTTGCTATGATGTGCTGTCTCCCCAGAATCCCAAAGCAATGAGACTACCTAATCTTGGACTGGGACACTTTTTCTCTTTATAAGTAAATGTCCTCAGTTATTTTCTTGTAGTAGTTGAAAGGTCATGAATATAACTCTGAGTTATTATGCTGTCTCTTCCATAGCCATGATATAGGGCTTTAAGACTCAAGGATGAAATGAGCATGGTATCACTCACTATTAACCCTAGTGACCCACCAGAAAAATTTTTGCTTCATGTTCCTGTGATCTTACACTTTGCTTGCCTAGAGATCTTAATTCCAAAGAGAGGAATTTTCCACTAGGATACACAATAATTCCAATGAACTGGAAGTTAAGACTTCTGCCCAGCCACTTTGCAATCCCCATGCCTCAGAAGCAGCAGGAAGAAAAGGGAGTTACAGTGTTGGTTGGGGCAATTGATCCTGATTACCAAAGGGAAATTGGATCACTACTTCACAAAGATGGTAAGGGGGAAAATGTAAGAAATACAGTATATCTCTTAGGGCTTCTTTTAGTGTTACCATGCCCTGTGATTAGGATCAATGGAACACCACAACTCATTATAAGCAGTATTACTAATGGCCTACACCCTTCAGGAATGAAGGTTTGGGTCACCCCACAAGGTAAAGAAACAAACTAGCTGAGGTACTTACAGAAGGCAGAGGGATTACAGAATGGATAATGGAAGTAAGTGTTTATGAATGCCAGCTATGATCATGTGACCAGTTATAGAAATTAGAAATACAATTGTCATGAGTACTCCTTTTGGTATTAATATGTTTATATATGTGTGTGTGTGTATATATATATATATATATATATATATATATATGCACATATCTTTTTTATTCCCTCTCTTTTTCCCTTGGCAGGTAACAGGATATGTATTTATATCATAGAATTTAAGTATTTTTCAGCTTTTTAATCATATTATTCAATTTATAAGATATCAAGGGAAAAGAAAACATCACTCTAAAACTTGACTTCTACTGGTAAAGGGATTAGAGCATTTCTGGCTGTATGCAGGTGTCTCAAGTTAGAGAGAATTATGAGCCTATTATTGTCTTTATTTGGAAACTGAGTACAGTTTAAGGAAATGCATATGGGTACCAAGTTAACATGGGTGCACTTGTGATGGATATTTTTATGTGCCACAACTTGACTAAGCTATGGGAGGCCTAGGTATTTGGTTAAGCATGACTTCTGCACGTGTCTATGAAGACATTTTTGAATAAGATTAGCACTTGATTGGGTAGACAGAATAAAACAGATTACTGTACTCAACAGGGGAGAGTATCAGCCTATCTGCCTATCCGATGAAAACCTATGTACAATAAAAGAATGAATAAGAAAGAATTCTTTATCTCTGCCTGACTGTCTTTGAGCCTGAGAAGCACAGTCTTCTCCTGTCAGAACCCAACTCCAACTCACTCTGGAAATTGCACCACTGTGCTTCTGGGTCTCCAGTTTACGAAATGCAAATCTTAGACTTTTTTCAGTCTCCATAATTGTGAGTCCGTTTCGTATAGTGAATGTATGTGCTTTTTGTACATGTGTGTGTTTCTGTTTTTCTGGAAAATCCAACCTAATACATATACTAAATATAAAGTTTGAATATGAGCATGAATGCAAACCTAACTAATGAGTTAATTATCCTATAAAGAGATGTATACATTGTTACAACAGATTTTTCAAAATTTTTACATGTTATATAGAAGAACAATACTTAAAACCAAGAGAGACAGTAAGATTAAAAATAAATTAATTTTCCTTTTTAATATCATAAGATGTAAAGAAACTAGGGATTAGATTGTTGACATAGAAAAAGTGGCTACCAACAAGGTATACCCATGGCAGAGAAAGAAGGAACAAGATATTTGAGTCTGTAATTTGATCTCTGCCATAACTACTCAATTCTCCTACTGTAAGTCAAAAGCAACCAAAGGCAATAGGTACATGAATCAGTGTGATTGCTTTGCAATAAAAATGTATTGACAAAAAGAAGCAGCAAGTAGGATTTGTCCCACAAGTTGTGGTGTATTGACCCTTACCTTAGGGAATGGCAGAGTTCTCTTCTGTACTTGTGTTCCTGAATGGAGAAGACCATGTACCTACCTGGACTATTCCGTGAAAGAGGAACAAGAGAGTTTTACTACAGCAATTTCATCTCCACCCTAACTATCAATTGAAGAAATTTTAAAAAATAATAAAAATCAGAATAAAAGAAATAGATAACAGTAAGTTAACAGTGAATTTAGTGAGGTAAATACAACTTTAAAAAATAGGGCCTGGTATGATGGTGTACACCTGTAGTCCTAGCTTCTCTTAAGGCTGAAGCAGTAAGATTACACAATTGAAGTCAGCCTGGACAACTTAGCAAAACTTGTCTTAAAATTAAAAGGACCAAGGATGTAGCTCCACACTCCCTGGGATCAATCTCCAGTTTGCAAAAAGAAAAAAACATGAAGAAAAAAAATGAAGTAGAGAGTAAAAGAATTATTAGAAACTACTACATCCAAATCTATGGAATCTATTATTTTGAAAATTTAGAGGAAATAGTAATGTCAAAAAATACTAATCTGTCAAAATATTAATTACCAAGACCCAAGAATAAGAAGAAAGTTGGACTAAATTACTATAGACATGAAAAGTGGTTTATTAAAAGGTGATTTAAAATCTATTATTTTAAAAGACCAGGACTCCATGGATAAAACTCATCTTATTTACAGGGTCTTTTGTAGAAAGTTTTATACTTTTATGAGGTCCAGTTTATCAATTTTCCTTTTATAGACCTTGCTGTTTTTGTCCAATCCAAGAACTTCAGACATAAACATAAATCTTGAAGATTTCCCCTATGCTACAGCTTGTGTGAGCCACACCAGTACATCACTGGAAAGGTGTGTTTCTTATAATACTTTGCTGAGGTGTATTTATTTTTCTTCATTTTACTATTACAAAGATTAAAAAATTAAATGAATAGCATTGTAGAAATGGCTGATTCTAGGTTTTGGGGCAGGAAATATATAAAATATGCATAGAGGCTCGAGTCCGATGCTCGTCTCGGCTCGGGTCCCAGCCAGTAATAAACTCCAGTGTGGATTTAATATCGGTCTCTGGTTGGTTCTTTCTCGCTGGGTCTAACAAGTACCATTGTATATATATTTACTTGGACTGTCTGTGATTGTAGTAGAAGCCTCCACAAGGAAAATGGATGGAAGCAGAAAGTATCATCATGTTAAGCCAAGAGGAGGAGACTCAAAAAGACAAATGTTGCATGGTTTCCGTACTATGTAGAATCTAAAAAATTGACATCAAAATATAAGGGAGACCATTTTAGAGAAGAAGAAGGGAATAAAGGGGAGAGTGGAGGAACTCAACATTGTGCTAATCCTAAAACTGGATGAAGATAATAGAAGAAGGCAGACAGACAGGTCTGCCCACGCCCTACCGAGGTCCCGAGTCTCACAGAAGATGCCGAATCACCCCACTGCAGACAGGCAGGTGTACCCACGCCCTAACGAGGTCCAGAGTGGCACAGAACACAATGAATTACCCCACTGCAGACAGGCAGCCACCTGTTTCCACACTACAAAGATGCAGAGGACACCAGACCACCAGACAAAGGTACTGAGTCCCGCTGCTCCCGGCCCAGAGGTAGGGGCTTCTGAGCCGCTGTCCCACTGCTCCTGGTCCAGAGGAAGGGGCTTCCTGGCCACCATCCCTCCCACTGCTCCCAGCGCAGAGAAAAGGGCTTTTGGGCCACCTTCTGTCCCGCTGCTCCTGGCCCAGAGGAAGGGGCTTCTGAGCCGCCATCCCCCTGTGCCTGGTCCAGTGGAAGGGGCTTCCTAGCCACCATCCCTCTGGCTGCTGCAAGCCCACAGGAAAGGGCTTTTGGGTCACCATCCCTACCGCTGCTCCTGGCCCCTGTCCCACCTCTCCCAGCTCAGACGAGGTAATCAATGCAGCTGCTAACAGCCCCCCAACCCAGTCGAAATGAGAAAACACATAAATAAGTCTCAAAATCCGATTTCCAGATCACCTACAGCAACCCCAAAGGGAAATGAGATGGAACACTCTGATACTCAACCACCTGGACCCACTGAACTGGCAACAAAAGGGGATCTGGAAAAAATGAAATCAGAAATAATTTCTCAGATAACAGGAGAAATTGTGCCCCTAGTGCAAGACATGATTTAAAAATCCAGAGAGGAGCTGAGGAACATGATGGAATCCCAACATAAGAAACAAATGGAATCCATAAAACAGATGCAAATAGATTTCCAGGACATGAAAACTCCATTGAAAGTCTACACAGAAGAATGAGCCAATGTGAGGACAGAATTTCAGATATAGAAGATAAGATTGCAATTAGTGACCAGGAAAAGAAAAATTGCTTCCAAATTATAAGGGACCCTGAGAAATCAATCCAGCAGCTGCTAGATGATGCAAAGAAGAATAACATAAGACTGATTGGGCTCAATGAAGAAACAGGAGAGAGTGGAGATGACATAAAAAAAATCTCTTCACAGAAATAATGGCAGAAAACTTCCCAAGCAGGGGAAAAGAGCTTGATGTACAGATAAGTGAGGCATATAGGACTCCAAATAGCATTGATCAAAAACAATCTACACATAGGCATATAATTGTTAAGATTCCAGAAACACAACAAAAGAACACAGTTCTATAAGCAGTCAGAGAAAAGAAACAAATCACGTACAAATGAAAGCCCATCAGAATCACAGCAGACTTCTCAACACAAACCATCAAGGCAAGAAGAGCTTGGAGTGACATATTCCAAGCCCTAAAGGAAAACACCCTCCAACCCAGATTGATGTACCCTCCAAAACTATCTTTCAAAATGGATCGAGAAATAAGATACTTTCATGACAAAGAACACCTTAGGAACTTCGTGAATACCAAACCAGCACTCCAAAGAATTTTACACAATATCCTAGGAACAGACATTGAGGATCACAACCCCAGGAAGCAAAGCAGAATGAACCCATCTAGCATGACAAGAAATTAAATGTAAACGGGGAGAACCCAACAAAATGAAAAAGTCATGGCAATGACAAGTCCATACGTTTCAGTTATAAGCATCAAAGTTAATGGTCTCAATTCGCCCATCAAAAGAAATAGACTGGCAGAATGGGTCAAGAAGCAAAATTCAACAATATGCTGCATGCAAGAAACACACTTAATTCAAAAGGAAACTCATAGACTGAAAGTTAAAAGGTGGAAACAATACTCCATGCCACAGGAACCTGAAAAAAAGCAGGAGTAGCTATCCTCTTTGCAAATCAAGTACATTTAAAACCAACACTGATTAAGAGAGATGAAGAAGGACACTACATCCTTGTAAAGGGAAGAATCCAAGAGGAAGAGATGACAATCATAAATATCTATGCACCAAACACTAGAGCACGCAAATATATAAAACAAAGACTAACGGACATGAAAAGTCATATATGCACTAATACAATTGTAGTGGGGGACCTCAACACCCCACTGTCACAAATAGATAGATCAGCTAGACTAAAAATAAGTAATGAAATACTAGAACTCAATCGAACTCTTGAACAAATGAACTTAACAGATGTTTACAGAGTCTTCTACCCCACAAAATCAGAATACACATCCTTCTCAGCTGCACATGGGTCATTCTCAAAAATAGACCACATACTCACACATAGAATATGTTTAAGTAAGTGCAAAGGAATTAAAGTTATCCCCTGTATATTATCAGACCATAGTGCAATGAAATTGGAGATCCATAGCAAAAGAAACTCAAACAATTTCATAAACACGTGGAAATTGAACAACACACTTCTGAATAACCAATGGGTCACAGAGGAAATTAAAGAAGAAATCAGAGAGTTCCTTCAATTAAATGACAATGACAATACAACATATCAGAATCTATGGGACACAATGAAAGCAGTCTTATGAGGGAAATTCATAGCAGTGAATACGCATATTAGGAAAACAGAACAAGCCCAAATAACAACCTGATACTGAACCTCAAGCTTCTAGCAAAAGAAGAGCAGGACAACCCCAAAGCTCATACAAAGGAGGAAATTATAAAGATCAGAGGAGAAATCAATGCAATGGAGACTAAGAGAATGATACAAAAAATCAATGAAGCCAAGAGTTGGTTCTTTGAAAGAATCAACAAAATTGACAAACCCTTAGCCAACTTTATCAGAAAAAGGAAAGAAAAGGCCCAAATCCATGCAATTAGGAATGAAAAGGGTGACATTACAACAGACCCAGCAGAAATTCAGAGGATCATCAATACCTACTTCCAGAACCTATATGCCAATAAGATGGACAACACAGAAGAAATGGACAGATTCCTAGATACATATGAATTACCAAAGTCGAATGAAGAAGACCTAAAAATTCTGAACAACCCAATATCAACCAATGAAATTGAAAATGTAATTAAAAACTTATCAACTAAGAAAAGCCCAAGAACTGATGACTTCACTACTGAATTCTACAAGACATTTAGAGAGGAACTGCTGCCACTACTGTTTAAACTCTTCAATGAAATTGAAAGGGAAGCAATACTCCAAATTCATTCCTGGAAGCAAGCATCACCTTGATCCCCAAAGCAGAGAAAGACCCAACCAAAAAAGAGAACTATAGGCCAATCTCACTAATGAACATAGATGCAAAAATCCTTAATAAGATAATGGCAAACAGAATGCAGAAGATCATCAAGAAGATCATATACCCTGATCAAGTGGGATTCATCCCAGGGATGCAGGGATGGTTCAATATATGAAAATCAATCAGTGTAATACCCTATATCAGTAGAGCCAAGGACAAAAACCATATGATTATCTCCATAGACACAGAAAAAGCATTTGATAAAATCAAACATGCATTTATGATAAAAAAAAACTCTACAAAAAATTGGAATAGATGGTCTCTACCTCAAACTGATAGAAACCATCTATGAAAAACCAACAGCCAATATCATAGTAAATGATCAAAAACTGAAATCCTTCACACTAAAATCAGGAACAAGACAAGGATGTCCACTATCACCACTCTTGTTCAATATAGTTCTGGAAACATTAGCCATGGCAATTAGACAAGAGAAAGAAATAAAAGGAATAAAGATAGGAAATGAAGAAGTCAAATTGTCATTATTTGCAGATGACATGATACTCTATCTAGAAGACCCCAAGAACTCCACCAAAAGTCTTCTAGACTTAACCAAATTCAGTCAAGTAGCTGGTTACAAGGTCAACACACAAAAATCAATAGCTTTCCTCTACACAAATGACAGACTCACTGAGAGAGAAATAGGGCAAATAATTCCTTTCACAATAGCATCCAAAAAATGGAAATACCTAGGAATCAACCTAACGAAAGAAATCAAAGACCTCTTCTCTGAAAACTATGGCACTCTGAAAAGAGAGATTGAAGATGATATCAGAAAATGGACAGACATCCCCTGCTCCTGGGTAGGAAGGATTAATATAGTGAAAATGGCCATACTTCCAAAACTGCTATATAGATATAATGCAATTTTTATTGAGATCCCAACAGCATACTTCATGGACCTTGAGAAAACAGTCCAAAAATCATTTGGAACAAGAAGAGACCCAGAATAGCAAAAGCAACTCTAGATAACAGAGACCTGGCAGGGGGTATCACAATCCCCAGCCTGCAACTATACTGCAAAGCTACTGTGATAAAAACAGCATAGTACTGTCAAAGAAACAGACTTGAGGACCAGTGGAACAGATTAGAAGATGCAGAATCAACGCCAGACACATTCAGCCATCTCATCTTCAATAAAGGAGCCAAACACCCTCACTGGAAGAAAGATAGCCTCTTTAATAAATGGTGCTGGAAAAATTGGGCTTCAACTTGCCAAAGATTAAAACTAGACATGCATCTCTCACCATGCACTAAACTAAAAGCAAAATGGATTAAAGATCTAAATATTAAAATAGAAACTCTGAACCAGTTGGAACAGAGGTTAGGTAGAACCCTTGAAGACATCAGTGTAGGAAAATATTTTATGAACAAAACCTCAGTTGCCCATGAACTAGCATAAACAATCAACAAGTGAGATCTCTTCTTACTAAAAGGCTTCTGCACAGCAAGAGAAACCACCAGCAGTGTGAAGAGACAACCCACAATGTGGGAAAACATCTTCAGCTGCTCTTCCTCAGACAAAGGTCTACTATCTCAAATCTATAAAGAACTTAAAAAGATCAGACCTCCCAAATTTAAAGACCCAGTCCAAAAATGGGCATCTGAAATGAACAGACATTTCTCAGGCAAAGAAATAGAAATAGCAAATAAATACATGAAAAAATGTTCAACATCACTGGTCATTGGAGAGATGCAAATGAAAACAACACTGAGATTCCACTTCACTCCAGAAAGAATGGCTGCTATCATGAAATCAACCAATAGCAAATGCTGGCAGGGCTGTGGGGAAAGAGGAACCCTGCTCCACTGCTGGTGGGAGTGTAGACTGGTGCAAGCACTGTGGAAATCAGTATGGAGATACCTCAAAGAACTAGGACTGGAAGTCCCATTTGACCCCGCTATCCCACTGCTGGAGATCTTCCCCAAAGAATTAAAAGAATCATACCACAGTGGTATATGTGCACCCATGTTCATAGCAGCACAGTTTGTGACAGCTAAAACTTGGAAGCAGCCCAAATGCCCATCAACTGGAGACTGGATAAAGAAAATGTGGGTTTGTTTTTTTTATAAAATGGAGTACTACTCAGCCATAAAAAATGAGAAATTAGAGACATTTATAGCTAAGTGGATGCACATTGAGGCAATACTCTTAAGTGAAATAAATAGGACACACGTGTATAAATACCGAATAGTTTCTCTGGTGTGAGAAATTGAAAGTGTAAATAAGGACTAAATGTATAATAGGTAATGTGAAGTAGGAAGAAAAGGGACAAAGGGGAAGGAAGTGGGAGGGCTAGGGGAAAGGATAGAAGGGAATGGGATTAATATGAGAAAATGGAAAAATAGGAACAAAATCTTTGTAAATAGGGAGGAATGGAGGGGTTGAAGGGAGGGCTGGGCAAGGGTGAAAAATAAGAATCAAGAGAGATTATGTAAAGGTGCAAATTTCCAATGATGAATGTCATTATATTGTATACCTAAAATGTACCAATGATTAGAATGAATAATCAATAATGTAAAATAGGAAGAAAAGGTCCAAAGGGGTAGGGGTAGTGGGAGGGGCAGGGGAAAGGAAAGAAGGGAAAGGAAAAATGATGAGAAATGGAAAAAATGGAAATAAAGTCTCTGTAAATAGGGAAGGGTGGAAGGCGTGAAGGCAGGGCTAGAAATGGGGAAAAAATAAGAACCAAGATGCATCATGTAAAGGTACACTTCCCAATGAGAAATGTAATTGTGTTGTATACCTACAATGTACCAATAAAAGAATTTAATAAAGAAAATAAAAAGTTATATGCTATCAAAATGACTAATCACTGTTGTAGCAGCCATAATCCTGAAATACATAATCACAAAAGCCACAATCCTGAACATCATAGTTCAGAATGATGAAATCCTGAAAGATTCCAATCCCAAAACATTAAATTCCTGAATGTTAAAATTCTGAGTATAATTTTTCTTTTAGTTTTTTGTTGTCTCCCTTTTTCTTTGTCTTTTTTTCAATTTTTCTTTATTATTTTAAATATTCAGCATTATTTCTTATAATTTTCTATGCTGTATATTTCATCTCTGTGTTATTTCCAATACTGGAAGAATAAATTATGTAAAGACTTCTAGAAAGTTCCAATTCATTTTATGCATTTTTGTAAATTTAATTCTGCAACAAGGCATTACCATCATGTTGACTTTATGTGTATGCATTGTGTATGTCCACAAAAATATTCAAATTTCCTCCATAGATGAAGAGATATCATTTTGCACATTTGCATTTGTGAAAAAAAATTTCTTGAGATGGGGCTTCTTTGGGTGACTGCATATGCATGGTGACCCACCATAGTTTTTGATTACCCTTATCAAAAGAGTTACTTTGTCACAGTGTTTCAGATGAATGCAGTCATAAGGCTGAATGCACACAATTACCAGTCTGGTGATATGTGTTTACACGTTTTGCTTAATAGATGAAAGATCTATTTTTTAATGAATGATTTATGTGACTGTCAGTATACTTGAGTGTTTATGTTGCAAAAATCTATGTGTTATTGTCTTATTGTTTAAAGTGGTAATACAGTATTCTGTTGTGTTTTTATGTTTCTCAAATATAAATACATTTATTTTAAAGAATTAAAAAATTAGCTTTGGGGGATTTTGATCTTTTGAGATTTTAGACTTTAGGAAGTTTTGATCTTTCAGTTTTTCAACATTTGGAATTATGGCATCCAGGATTATAACTTTATGGATTATGGCCCAAACTCTCACTGTTGTTACCCTTGATCAGGTACCTGAGACTGTGTTTGTTAGGTTTGTTACTTTTTCCTCCTGACCATACTGTATTCCTTGGAGGGCAGCAAACTTAAAAAGCAGAGAGTTGTGGTGCTCCTCCAGGGTCCAGTATCTACACAAATTATTTGGAATTTTTTTGCATAGATTTTCTGTTCTCCTCATCTATTTATTTATTCAATCATTCAGTTTGTTAGTATGGACTCATGGATATTTTCTTTTTGCTTGGGGCTCTTATCAAAACTATTTTATTTATCTTGCTCACATTTTTGCTGTTTTGGCCACTGTTTTGTCCTCTTTCAGTTGGGTACTATGTCCCTTTGACACATTCTCATCATTGAAGACTTTATTTTGCTTTATTGTTTGGTACCAGGGATCGAACTCAGGACCTCAGCTATTCCAAGCAGTCACTATGTCTCTGAGTTACATCCACAACCCATTTCCTTTCTATTTTTGAGCATTTCCTTACATTATGGCGATAAAAGATTCTCTATGCACATTTTATTTATTTTTTATTTTTGTTAAATTCTTTTATTGGTACAATGTAGGTATACAACACAATTACATTTCTCATTGGGAATTGTACCTTTACATAATGCATCTTGGTTCTTATTTTGTCCCCATTCCTAGCCCTCCCTTCACCCCTTCTACCCTTCCCTATTTACAGTCTTCATTTCCATTTTTTCCATTTCTCAGCATTTTTCCTTTCCCTTCTTTCCTTTTCCCTGCCCCTCCCACTACCCCTACCCCTTTGGACCTTTTCTTCCTATTTTGCGTTATCAATTATTCATTCTAATACCCACTACCACTACCAATGGGTACATTTTAGGTATACAATATAATGACATTCATCGTTGGAAATTTGCACCTTTACATAATCTCTCTTGATTCTTATTTTTCACCCTTGCCCAGCCCTCCCTTCAACCCCTCCATTCCTCCCTATTTACAAAGATTTTGTTCCTATTTTTCCATTTTCTCATATTAATCCCATTCCCTTCTATCCTTTCCCCTAGCCCTCCCACTTCCTTCCCCTTTGTCCCTTTTCTTCCTACTTCACATTACCTATTATACATTTAGTCCTTATTTACACTTTCAGTTTCTCACACCAGAGAAACTATTCAGTATTTATACACGTGTGTCCTATTTATTTCACTTAAGAGTATTGCCTCAATGTGCATCCACTTAGCTATAAATGTCTCTAATTTCTCATTTTTTATGGCTGAGTAGTACTCCATTTTATAAAAAAAACAAACCCACATTTTCTTTATCCAGTCTCCAGTTGATGGGCATTTGGGCTGCTTCCAAGTTTTAGCTGTCACAAACTGTGCTGCTATGAACATGGGTGCACATATACCACTGTGGTATGATTCTTTTAATTCTTTGGGGAAGATCTCCAGCAGTGGGATAGCGGGGTCAAATGGGACTTCCAGTCCTAGTTCTTTGAGGTATCTCCATACTGATTTCCACAGTGCTTGCACCAGTCTACACTCCCACCAGCAGTGGAGCAGGGTTCCTCTTTCCCTACAGCCCCGCCAGCATTTGCTATTGGCTGATTTCATGATAGCAGCCATTCTTTCTGGAGTGAAGTGGAATCTCAGCGTTGTTTTCATTTGCATCTCTCCAATGACCAGTGATGTTGAACATTTTTTCATGTATTTATTTGCTATTTCTATTTCTTTGTCTGAGAAATGTCTGTTCATTTCAGAAGCCCATTTTGGGATTTGGTCTTTAAATTTGGGAGGTCTGATCTTTTTAAGTTCTTTATAGATTTGAGATAGTAGACCTTTGTCTGAGGAAGAGCAGCTGAAGATTTTTTCCCACATTGTGGGCTGTCTCTTCACACTGCTGGTGGTTTCTCTTGCTGTGCAGAAGCTTTTTAATAAGAAGAGATCTCACTTGTTGATTGTTTGTGCTAGTTCACGGGCAACTGAGGTTTTGTTCATAAAATATTTTCCTACACTGATGTCTTCAAGGGTTCTACCTAACCTCTGTTCCAACTGGTTCAGAGTTTCTATTTTAATATTTAGATCTTTAATCCATTTGAATTTTACTTTAGTGCATGGCGAGAGATATAGGTCTAGTTATAATCTTTGGCAAGTTGAAACTCAATTTTTCCAGCACCAACTATTAAAGAGGCTATCTTTCCTCCAGTGAGGGTGTTTGGGTCCTTTATTGAAGATGAGATGGCTGAGTGTGTCTGGCATTGTTTCTGCATCTTCTAATCTGTTCCAGTGGTCCTCAGGTCTGTTTCTTTGCCAGTAAAATGCTGTTTTTATCACAGTAGCTTTGTAGTAGAGTTGCAGGTTGGGGATTGTGATACCCTCTGCCATGTCTCTGTTACCTAGAGTTGCTTTTGCTATTCTGGGTCTCTTCTTGTTCCAAATGAATTTTTGGATTGTTTTCTCAAGGTCCATGATGTATGCTGTTGGGATCTCAATAAAAATTGCATTATATCTCTATAGCAGTTTTGGAAGTATGGCCATTTTCACTATATTAATCCTTCCTACCCAGGAGCAGGGGATGTCTGTCCATTTTCTGATATCATCTTCAATCTCTCTTTTCAGAGTGCCATAGTTTTCAGAGAAGAGGTCTTTGATTTCTTTCGTTAGGATGATTCCTAAGTATTTCCATTTTTTGGATGCTATTGTGAAAGGAATTATTTGCCCTATTTCTCTCTCAGTGAGTCTGTCATTTGTGTAGAGGAAAGCTATTGATTTTCGTGTGTTGACCTTGTAACCAGCTACTTGACTGAATTTGGTTAAGTCTAGAAGACTTTTGGTGGAGTTCTTGGGGTCTTCTAGATAGAGTATCATGTCATCTGCAAATAATGACAATTTGACTTCTTCATTTCCTATCTTTATTCCTTTTATTTCTTTCTCTTGTCTAATTGCTGTGGCTAATGTTTCCAGAACTATATTGAACAAGAGTGGTGATAGTGGACATCTTTGTCTTGTTCCTGATTTTAGTGTGAAGGAGTTCAGTTTTTGACCATTTAATATGATATTGGCTGTTAGTTTTTCGTAGATGGCTTTTATCAGTTTGAGGTATAGACCATCTATTCCAATTTTTTGTAGAGTATTTATCATAAATGCATGTTTGATTTTGTCAAATGCTTTTTCTGTGTCTATGGAGATAATCATATGGATTTTTTCCTTGGCTCTATTGATGTAGTGTATTACACTGATAGATTTTCATATATTGAACCATCCCTGCATCCCTGGGATGAATCCCACTTGATCAGGGTATATGATCTTCTTGATGATCTTCTGCATTCTGTTTGCCATTATCTTATTAAGGATTTTTGCATCTATGTTCATTAGTGAGATTGGCCTATAGTTCTCTTTTTTGGTTGGGTCTTTCTCTGCTTTGGGGATCAAGGTGATGCTTGCTTCCAGGAATGAATTTGGGAGTATTGCTTCCCTTTCAATTTCATTGAAGAGTTTAAACAGTAGTGGCAGCAGTTCCTCTCTAAATGTCTTGTAGAATTCAGCAGTGAAGCCATCAGGTCTTGGGCTTTTCTTAGGTGATAAGTTTTTAATTGCATTTTCAATTTCATTGGTTGATATTGGGTTGCTCAGAATTTTTAGGTCTTCTTCGTTCGACTTTGGTAATTCATATGTATCTAGGAATCTGTCCATTTCTTCTATGTTGTCCATCTTATTGGCATATAGGTTCTGGAAGTACGTATTGATGATCCTCTGAATTTCTGCTGGGTCTGTTGTAATGTCACCCTTTTCATTCCTAATTGCATGGATTTGGGCCTTTTCTTTCCTTTTTCTGATAAGGTTGGCTAAGGGTTTGTCAATTTTGTTGATTCTTTCAAAGAACCAACTCTTGGCTTCATTGATTTTTTGTATCATTCTCTTAGTCTCCATTGCATTGATTTCTGCTCTAATCTTTATAATTTCCTCCCTTGTATGAGCTTTGGGTTTGTCCTGCTCTTCTTTTGCTAGAAGCTTGAGGTTCAGTATCAGGTTGTTTAATTGGGCTCATTCTGTTTTCCTAATATGCGGATTCATTGCTATGAATTTCCCTCGTAAGACTGCTTTCATTGTGTCCCACAGATTCTGATATGTTGTATTGTCATTGTCATTTAATTGAAGGAACTCTCTGATTTCTTTAATTTCCTCTGTGACCCATTGGTTATTCAGAAGTGTGTTGTTCAATTTCCACGTGTTTATGAAATTTTTTGAGTTTCTTTTGCTATGGATCTCCAATTTCATCGCACTATGGTCTGATAATATACAGGGGATAACTTTAATTCCTTTGCACTTACTTAAACATATTCTATGTGTGAGTATGTGGTCTATTTTTGAGAATGACCCATGTGCAGCTGAGAAGGATGTGTATTCTGATTTTGTGGGGTGGAAGACTCTGTAAACATCTGTTAAGTTCATTTGTTCAAGAGTTCGATTGAGTTCTAGTATTTCATTACTTATTTTTAGACTAGCTGATCTATCTATTTGTGACAGTGGGGTGTTGAGGTCCCCCACTACAATTTCATTAGTGTATATATGACTTTTCATGTCCGTTAGTATTTGTTTTATATAGTTGTTCGCACTAGTGTTTGGTGCATAGATATTTATGATTGTCATTTCTTCCTCTTGGATTCTTCCCTTTACAAGGATGTAGTGTCCTTCTTCATCTCTCTCATTCAGTGTTGGTTTGAAATCTACTTGATCTGCAAAGAGGATAGCTACTCCTGCTTTTTTTCAGGTTCCCGTCACATGGAGTATTGTTTTCCACCCTTTAACTTTCAGTTTATGAGTTTCCTTTTGAATTAAGTGTGTTTCTTGTATGCAGCATATTGTTGAATTTTGCTTCTTGACCCATTCTGCCAGTCTATTTCTTTTGATTGGTGAATTGAGACCATTAACGTTGATGGTTATAACCGAAACATACTGACTTGTCATTGCCATGACTTTTTCTTTTTGTTGGGTTCTCCCCCTTTACATTTAATTTCTTGTTGTGCCAGATGGGTTCATTCTGCTTTGCTTCCTGGGGTTGTGATCCTCAATGTCTGTTCCTAGGATATTGTGTAAAATTCTTTGGAGTGCTGGTTTGGTATTCACGAAGCTCCTAAGGTGCTCTTTGTCATGAAGGTATCTTATTTCTCCATCCATTTTGAAAGATAATTTTGGAGGGCACATCAATCTGGGTTGGAGGCTGTTTTCTTTTAGGGCTTGGAATATGTCACTCCAAGCTCTTCTTGCCTTGATGGTTTGTGTTGAGAAGTCTGCTGTGATTCTGATGGGCTTTCCTTTCTATATGATTTGTTTCTTTTCTCTGACTGCTTGGAGAACTTTGTTCTTCTGTTGTGTTTCTGGAATCTTAACAATTATATGCCTATGTGTAGATTTTTTTTTGATCAAGACTATTTGGAGTCCGATATACCTCACTTATCTGTATGTCAAGCTCTTTTCCCCTGCTTGGGAAGTTTGCTGCCATTATTTCTGTGAAGAGATTTTTTTTATGTCATCTCCACTCTCTCCTGTTTCTTCATTGAGCCCAATCAGTCTTATGTTATTCTTCTTTGCATCATCTAGCAGCTGCTGGATTGATTTCTCAGGGTCCCTTATAATTTGGAAGCAATTTTTCTTTTCCTGGTCACTAACTGCAATCTTATCTTCTATATCTGAAATTCTGTCCTCACATTGGCTCATTCTGCTGTGTAGACTTTCAATGGAGTTTTTCATGTCCTGGAAATCTATTTGCATCTGTTTTATGGATTCCATTTGTTTCCTATGTTGGGATTCCATCATGTTCCTCAGCTCCTCTCTAGATTTATTAATCATGTCTTGCACTAGGGGCACAATTTCTCCTGTTATCTGAGAAATTATTTCTGATTTCATTTTTTCCAGATCCCCTTTTGTTGCCAGTTCACTGGGTCCAGGTGGTTGGGTATCAGAGTGTTCCATCTCATTTCCCTTTGGGGTTGCTGTAGGTGACCTGGAAGTCTGGGTTTGAGGCTTATTTATGTGTTTTCTCATTTCGACTGGTGGGGGGGCTGTTGCCGCTTGCATAGATTACCTCCTCTGACCTGGGAGAAGTGGGACAGGGGCCGGGAGCAGTGGGAGGGATGGTGGCCGGGAAGCCCCTTCCTGTGGACCAGGAGCAGTGGGACAGCAGCTCAGTAGCCCCTACCTTTTGGCCAGGAGCACCAGGAGGCATGGTGGCCCAGAAGCCCCTTCCTCTGGGCCAGGAGCAGTGGGACAGAAGGTGGCCCAAAAGCCCTTTCCTCTGGGCTGGGAGCAGCGGGAGGGATGGTGGCCGGGAAGCCCCTTCCTCTGGACCAGGAGCAGTGGGACAGCAGCTCAGAAGCCCCTACCTCTGGGCTGGGAGCGGCGGGACCCAGTACCATGGTCTGGTGGTCCGGTGTCCTCTGCGTCTTTGTAGTGTGGAACCAGGTGGCTGCCTGTCTGCAGCGGGCTGATTCGGCATGTTCTGCAAGACTCGCGACCTCAGTAGGCCCTGATAGCATATATCTTTGATATAATGTGATGAGAATGGCTTGTTGCCTATGTGGTCTTCCTTACAAAAACCCATAACCACAGACTAATTGTGAAAAGAAAAGTAGAAAGACCCAAAACAAGAGGCATTCTAAAAAAATACCTGGCCAGTACTCTTCAAAATTGCTTAGGTCATCAGAAATAAGAACAACTTTTCAAAAACTGTTATAGCCAAGAATAGTCTATAGAGACATGCAACTAAATGTAATGTGGTCCCCTGAATGAAATCCTAGAAATAAAAGGGGCATTGGGTAAAAACTAAGGAAGTCAACTAAAGGATAAATTTTTAGAATATAACAGTTAGTTATTGGTTGTAATAAATGTTCCATCTTGTGTTAAACTGTCACTAATAGGAGAAACTAGATGCAATGTATTTGGGAACTCCCTGTACTATTTTCAATTTTTTTGGTAAATCTTAAAACTGTTCTTTAAAAAGTTGATTTAAAATTCTTTGTTTCTCTTCCTTGTGAAAAGACCATGGTCAGGCCTCATCTCACTTAGATGTCATGACCCTAACCCCGAAAGGGGTCCTCAGAGTTGTCTGAAAGCCTTACTATTTTGTGATTTTTTTTTGTTTTTGTTTTTGTTTTTTTGGTACCAGGGATTGAAGTCTGGTCCTTGTGCTTGGGAGGCAAGCGGCGGAACCACTGAGCTAAATCCCTGGCCTGAACTATTTTGCCCTAATCAATTTAATCTCTCATCCTCCAAGTCACATCTGCCCTCTCCCTGCATCTCTCGTGCATTCCTCCTCTGCCTGGTTCCAGCTTCTGGTCTTGGTTCTGATTTTACTGAGAAAATAAAATCAAAATTGAAGAGAATTTCCAACTCTTTCAACCACCATATCTAACAATCAACGTACATCTACATTCTGTTTCCTCCCTTTTAAAATAGATTAATGAATGTCACACTTGTCTAAGATAAGCTGCTCCGTTTCCACACTGGGTCATATCCACTCTGAATCATTACTATTCCCCGTTTGGTAAGATCATCACCATGAGCATACAACACATACAATGACTTGATTTCATGTTTCCCTTCAACTTTCCCCAATTTTTCTATTTCTCTTTATGACAAAATACTCCACAAGAGTTGTCTATACTCAGTATCACCATTGTTTTAAGAAATAGTATATTAATAAAAATTTTGAGGTATGATAAGGCCCAATAGATCAAAAATAATCACCACTGAAAATATGGTTAATTGCTTATAGTTCCCAAGAGGTGAGGCATGCCATGTCACAGAGAGCCACCAAGGTTTATTGGGAGGCAGAGGGAAGGAAACAACTGAGGGTGATATTCTGTATATGGTCACTACAGAAAGGAACAGGGAAGGTAGAAAAAGCAGAGGTTGGATACTTCGAATCATTTTAGGAAGTTCTTGGGTAGATGACTATTCTGGGTCATCTGTTACCTGGCTCTGGGTTATTAGGGCAAGGAGGCAGTAGCCTGGTGGATGGCAGGGGCTCTGAACAGGTTGGTCTGTATTTGAAAAGTTTACCAATTGGTTGGCCCTTGGATTAGCTGTCTTTCCAAAGTCAGCAATGTCCACACGTCAAAGCATCAGAATCCACACAACAAAAGACACGCTTGGTACAACTGTTGTCTCACTCATCATCTGTTTTTAATACACTCAAATCAGGCATACTTCCCTACCACTATTGATGTCCTTATGTAGTAAGGACACTTCCTCCTGGTTCTCTTTTTACTTCATTAGCTTCTCCTGCTTCACTTTCTTTTCTGAATCTTCCCCCTTCACTCAGTTTCTAACATTTGAAATACTCCTGGGCTTAAAGCTCTTCTTGTCTCTGTCTGTACCAGTAACTCACAATTTGTGGTACATGGCCCATTGGGTCTCTGAAAATCCCTGTCAGGAACTCCACAAGATCCAAACTGTATTTATCTTTTTCACTCTGTAAATATTTGCACCTATTATACCAAAGCAAAGTTGGATAGAACTGCAGGTGCCTTAATTCAAATCAAGCCCATAGTGGGCTGGGGATTTAGCTCAGTGGCACTGTGCCTGCCTCGCAAGCACAAGATCCTGAGTTCCATCCCTGTATCAAAAAAGAAAATCCAAAAACAAATCAAACCCATAGCACAAAACTGTACCCATAACCATTGTTTTCTTCATCCTCACGCCCGTGGCTACCACACAGAGAAGCTTCACTTATGGATGTCTCTGATAAAGTATTAAAAGATTTTATTTTTATGAAATTTCAACCCTTGAATGCATATTATTTTAATGTTTTATGTGATTAAATAGGATGTGTGTATGTAAGGCACATATGTTGCACACCAATGAATGATTCTTTTCCCAGGGAGCAGCATTTGTGTAGTTGTTAAAGTTTCAAGATGAAACTCTTTTTTCATTAAATACTATTTTACTGGAAAGAACAGACTAATGATGATTAATAAAAATTGGGTATTTAGCAGATGTTTTCTCAAAAGAGGATGAAGTGAGTCTATTACTTCTAGAAAAACAATCAAGAGTATTTTTTGCTTATAATAAAACTTGAGCTTTCAAGAGAATATTTAAATTTTGAAAAACATTTGCCCAGCACATTAAGTTTTTTGGTCTTCTAGTATTTTCTTAACAAGATCAGTGGTGATATTGACAAATGTTATTTGATATTGTATAAGGATGTGTGTCAACATCTGGAGGGTTTGCATAACTTGGTGAACTAATATTTTCCAAATGACCTAATGCATGATGTTACAAAATCATGAGTGAGAAAATTATCCACTCAATGAAGAAGAGAGACCAATGGATTTTAATGTAGCAGAGTATAAAATATTTTAAGAAACAGTGAACATTTAAAACACTACTACTTGCCAAGTTTGGGTGTAGTATCAAAGCAGAATACTCAGTTATTTGAAAACAGTAATTTAAAAGAACAACTGATTACTGAGAGGCAAGTTTTTCTCAGTGTTCAACCAAAAGACATTATCACAACAGACTGAAGATAGAAGTGTATATGAGAAGCTGATTGTCTTCCATTAAGTTAGACCTTTAGTTAGCAATACAATGCTAGTTTTCTCACTAATTATTTTGCCTTGGAAAAGTTTTTTATTAAAATACTTGTTAAAATGTAAAAGATTTATGATTATATATATAATATGTATTTATAAATGTATTGTTTCAAAATAAGCACAGTCTCCTACTTCCAATTTCTCAACTTAGGATATTTTACTTTATGGTTTTGCAAAAGCAATATGCATTTTTTTAAAAAAAAGCAATATGCATTTAGTGGACACCATACTTGGAATTTTGAATTTTGATCTTTCCCCAGGTTACTGATCTGTAGTCAGATCCTCAGCAAGCACAGCTCCAGGTCAGCTTTGCAGTCACAAAGGAAACAAATGAGACTCTACTGTGTACCGTATTGCTAGGCTAGGATACTTAGTAGGTTAAGTGGGTTAAATATATTTTAAGCTGACAATATTTTAAATTTACAATGAGTTTATCAGAATGTGACCCCATGGTCAATTGAGAAGTATCAGTACATATTTTTGATTCTTTGCAGTTTTAATTTCTAATTAAAAGTTTTTCTAACAGATTTTTAAATATCATAGCTATAATCCATGTAAACCAAAGCTATTTGGAGGCCTTTATTAATTTTAAGGCTGTAAGGAGATCCTGAGCCAAAAGTTTGAGAACTGCTAATCTGCACTTGCAGCACACTCTCCTGTGAGGCAGAAGACGGCACACAGTAGTCAGCCACCATCTCACATCATAAACTCAGAATTATTCTGTTAATATCAGGGTAAGGAGACTCTGACCCTTTGGGATGACAGCCTCAAAAAGCAAACATTGGACCACTTTAGCTTCCATACCAACAAAACAACTAGCAAAACAACGACAGTGCCGTTATGACAGTCCATCACACCCACCTTTGGAATCCCTAAGACCCACAAAGAATATGCAGACACACTGCAGCTTTTCCTACCTAACTCCTCATCTCTCTTTCCTCTCTGTGTCCTTTCAGAAACTTTTCTATTTCTGGACCCATTTGGCACACACTAGTCAAGAAACCCTAGGTCCAGCTTGCTTGTGACAGGAAAGCTCCCATCAGCTGGGATCGAGAGATCCAAGCCTGTCCAGAATTGTGAATGGCCATCCAGTCCTTTGGCTGGTGGCACCACATGCTTACAGAAGCTTTTTCTAACCCGCTTGCCCCCTGGCATTCTCAGGGCAACTCTTTGTGGTCTGTTGCATGTCCCCTTTGCTTGTGAACTTAGAAGATAGGAAGTTTGAGTCCACATTTTAAGTAAAACTCTGTGAAGTCAGGGTCTATCTCCTCAACTCATCTCCATTCTTTCCCAGCTGGACATAGAACAACAAAGCTCTGAAATGACACTAATCTCTAGGAGTGTTCCAAAGGCCCCACAAACCTGGAATTGGGAGTACCCCCAGCTGCCTCAGAGCCAGATTGGGGATATTGTAATGCCCTCATTATAGGCTTCCTTCCTCCACTCTTGCATCCAATCCATTCTCCTATCACCAAAAAGAGACTCTCTAAAAATGCAAATCTGACCATGCTGTAAAAACTGTCAAAGGTTTCACACTTTCCTGAAGGTAGTGCTGATGCGCCATGGCCCACTGCACAATTCCCAACGCTGTAATAGCCCTAAGCAGCCAGCTTTCTCCAAAATGAGCTGTATCAAGGTCACTGGTGCCCAGGTTCCAGAGCCTAAAGGTACAACATACAACTCTCACAAGTCTAATGCTAGCATAAGCACAAACCAGACACTACCTGCCAGTGAACACCACTCTGAGCTGTGTTGTCCTTCTCTAGATGCGAAGTTTATAGTCTTCTAGCTCTAAGACCTATCCTACCTTATCTCCGCAGACCTCATCTCAACCTAACAGCTTCTGGTACAAGACAGGCTTCCCTGCTTGGTAGTAAAAAATATTTTTTCACTTATGGCTTAATATTTGGTTTTTATTAGTCTCTATTTTTATTTAGTAATTGAAAATTGATTGAAACAGCTTAAGGTCATTCACAATCCTGCCTTTACATTTCCTTCAACTTCAGTTTTAAAAATTCTCCACAGTTCTTATGATGTTCTTTAGCAGGATACTTCTTTCAATTCTTGGAACCTGTGATGGTTGATTGATTGTGTCAACCTCAGTAAGACAAGCTCAACTAAATTGGCTCAGCAATTCCACACTCTAAGACATGGAAGACCCACCCTAGGGTGGTTTGTTGCCTAGACGGTATAAAGGGGAAATGAAGAAGGGTGGATCTGCTTCTGTTTCTTTGGAGAAGCTCCAGTCTTTGCCTTCATCTTGGACATCATCTCCTGGCATCCAATGCAAACTCTTCAGCTTCTGGCATAGACTTTCAGCCCTCCGTCACTGACACACTGGCCTCCTGATACAGACTCCGCAGTGAGCTCCAGACCTTTGACTCTATCTTTCAGTCTCCAGTGTACAGACAAATCCTTTGCACTGTTTCACATCCAACTCTGTGGGTGGCCATTAGCTGCAAAGATAACTGCGAACAAACCAAGTTAGACATGTAGCTTTTCTCAGAAAGCTCCTGGATCCGAGGCAGGCAAGAGTTGGGAAGGAGTGCATGGCTGCACGTGAACTTCGGGGGACACACTTAGACCCAAGTACAAGGTCTTTCATCTTAGAAGATAGGAGCCAGAAGGAACAAATAAGGAACTGACCAGGTGACCAAAAGCTGAAATTTCTCCTGGAGCTGACAAAGGAGGACTGAGTTAGATTGCAACAATCATGTCCCTTCTTGGCTCGGGTCTTGCTCTGATGGAGATGGCTGGGAAACACAAGATATTTGAGACTTAATTGTTATAGGGAGTGTTCTTAAGAGACCAGTGTTAGATTCAGTCAATTCTTTGAGCAACCTGAAGAAAATATGCTTTCTATTCATGAGGTAAAAGTAAAGCTTCATGGATTATAGTTTCATTTACTGTCTCCTACACCTCAGAAACGCAGATTGCCTTAAATTGAAGCCTTTGGCCCTGGACTTCTGCTTACTCTCTAACTTCCCAGTAGGTATCTGCTTTCAGAAGAGGAAGAGTCCAGATGGCCAGATAGTTGGTACCTTCCTGCTGGCGAACTAGTGAACCAGCTTTATTAAAAGATTGGAAATTGGGCTGGGGATTTAGCTCAGTGGTTTCGCCGCCTGCTGAGCAAGCGCAAGGACCCGAGTTTGATCCCCGGTACCAAAAAAAAAAGAGATTGAAAATGGTTCCAGTTGGTGCCAGCACTAGCTATTCAAGTGCTTCCCCAGCTGGATGAGCAACTGTGCCATCATCTCCTTGCTGATTTGTAGTGTCCCCTGGGGAAATTCCAATCTAATCACATAACCCAGCAGTTAAGCCATGAAGACTCCACACTTCCAATATCTACAACGAAAGGTGCTAAGACGGCTTTGTCTTCCCCAGCCTTGTGTATTTGAATATGCTATTCATCAAGTCCAGTACCAAGAATTAACACATTGGCCAATGTATCTTATATGTAGACACAATACATTAATCTATTTGAGGATCCAACGCCGAGTGACAAGATCTATGCACATTCACATTCAGTGTTTTCTGACTCTTCCTCATCACTGCATGATAGAGGGGGGCAGTATAGACAATCTCTTAGTTTTACGTTGTTTCATTAGTTGGCCATGATTTAATAAGATTTTATGGGCCGGGGATTTAGCTCAGTGGTTTCGCTGCCTGCCTCGCAAGCGCAAGGACTAGAGTTCGATCCCCCATACCAAAAAAAAAAAAAAAAAAAAGATTTTATGAGTCAGATTTCAAATAATATACTTTCCTAAACATCTTTTTTAAAAAGTGGGCTTAAATGTAGAAAATGATTATTAGCCATTCAGAAGTGGGAGGTTTGGAAGGTGGAAAAGGGAGGTTGGATTTAGTACATACTGTATGCATGTGTTGAAACTTTATACCAAATCCTACTGATATGTAGAATTTATACATGTTAATCAAAAAATAACATAAAACTCAAAACAATGTTAAGTCTAGGGAAATCTTTGAAGGGCTGTTCTCTACCTGTTCCCCAAAGTTCATGTGTTGGAAATAAATCCTGAAATCATATGTATTTGTGAGGTAATTAAAGTTAGATGAGATCATGAGGGGAGGGCATTTATGATGGAGTTAGTGGCTTTATAAGAAGGGAAAAAGAAACCTGAGTACTCATGCTCCTTTGTTCTTGCTGTGCGATACCCTCACCAGATGCCAAAACCTTCATATTACGCTTCCTCCAGAACTGTGAAAAAGATCTTTTCTTTATAAATTACTCAGTGTCAGGTATTCTTTTATAGCAGCAAAAATCAGATTAAGGCACCTCGATTTCCTTTTCCCTGCTCCAACTAAATAGATCGAGGTGGAGCCCTGCTCAACAGAGTCCTTAGAACTGCATGCAGTTAGCTCTTACTAACTGCATAGAGGGGGTCTCTCTGAGTCTACTCTCTGAAGGACTATATATCTGGTGTCTCATTACTGCAGGGAATTTATGCTAAATGTACCAACACATAAACTGTGTATTCACAGATAGAAAAAGAGTGTAGAGCGGTATCAAGATATATAAACATCAATTTTCTCCTTAGGCATAAACAGAATTTAAAGTACCTTAATCAGGGATTCACATTCCAAATTTAGAAAACTAGCATATAAAAATTAAGATGGACATATACATAAAACAATTTGTTAAGGGATATCAGAGAAAATTCACTGATGAATGAGCATCTTTAAGACATGCTTAGTTATAAAGACCTTACAGATCCCATAGGCATCAGAATTCAGTTTTTATTTATTTATTTATTTATTTATTTATTTATTTATTTATTTATTTTTGGTACCAGGGATTGAACTCAGGACCTTGCACTTGCAAGGCAGGCACAGTACCAATGAGCTAAATCCCCAGGCCAAGGATTAGAATTCAGAAAACTTAACAGCCCAAGACTGTTGGAATAGTATCCAAAAATCCTTCCACTTCCAGAAAACATGGTGGAATTACTTAAAAGTGATAATGGAAGAATAGATCAGCCAGAGTGAGTCTATTATTCAAGGTATCTGAGAACATTTGCTGCACTGTCCATAGCTTTTGTCAAAATGCTAGACTTCTCCAGTACTAGAGTGCACCTGGCAGAGTCTTCTGAAGTCAGTCTCCTCTGAGAACTACCTCAGTGAAAAAGTGCCACCTTGCCTAAGGTCATATCTCCCAGTTCCAGTCCCCTTACCTCAACTCAGAACACTTCTGAAGTTGAAGTTCTAACATATCTTAGCTCCAGAGTCCTCCATGGAGTCAGTAGAAGCCAGTAAGACACTTTGACTTATTTATCTGTCTATTTCTGCTTCTTTTCCTTCTCTTTCCTTCCATGGATGTTGATCCCAAGAACATTTGCTAATGAACAGCCTACACAATAGTTCTCACGTCAGACTATTTCCTGAGTAATCCAATCTGCTACAATTGAGTTACTAGTGAGAGAGCAGATATTAAGGTGTGATATTGCACTGGATCATCCTACCTGCTGACAGTGAGTACTCCCTCAAAAGAGGTGGAGTAAAGATGAGTTCAGGTACAAGTTAGCAGAGCGATACTTAAAACTTTTCACCTGAGATGAACTGGGATGCTATGGTACCATGAATTCTGCCAGACATTTGAGAAATATAAGGAAAATTTTAACCATAAGAACAGTGAAATTGTGTTTCCATTGCTTACTACAGTAGACTCTGTGACAAAAGATGACTAATTCTAGAAGTGATTATTTCCAGTCAAATGCTAAATGTGAAGGCCAGAGGGGTTCCTTGGCAGCAGATATAGGGATACTCATCAAAAATCACTCCATTCATGAAGATCTTCCTTAATCTCTTTAAGCAAGGTTTTATAGTTTTTAGTGTGCAGATCTTACATACATTTTGTTAAATTCATTCCTTATTTAAATGTTTTCTGGTGCTATTGTAAATTAATCGCTAGTATACTGACCATGTGTCCTGCTACCTAGCTAAATTTATTATTCCTAGTAAATTTTATCTATTCATTAAAATTCTTTATATATATCATTTCATTTAAGTATAAAGAAAGTTTTATTTCTTTCCAATCTGTATGCTTCTTTTTCTTGCTGTATTTTGCACTAAGACCTCTAGTATAAGGTTGATTTAGAAACTAAAAGCGGACATCCTTCTCAATTGTTGGGTGAAAGACCTTAGTCCTTCACTACTATGTATGATGTTAGCCCCAGGTGTTTTGTTAAACACCTTTTATCAGGTTGCGAATACTCTCTTGTATAACTAGTTGGCTGAGATATAATAACTAGAATTAAATGTTATCATGTTCTTTTTGCATTTATTAAAATGATAATATGATTTATCGCCTTTGTTCCTTCCATTTATTGACTTAATTGGTTGACTTTTTAAAGTTAGACCAACCTTGGACTGCTGGAATAAATCACAGTAAAGATTATGATGCAGTCTCTTCTGCATGTCTGATTTTCTGTTACTAACAGTTTAATAAATTTTATGTTTGCAAGATGTATTGTCTTAAAATCATCATCTCTTGCATGTCCTTCTCTTCCTCCTGTGCCTTCTTTTCAATGTATTTGTTTAGTTTGGGTAGTAGAATGATGCTATCTCCTAACATGAGATGGAAACGTGTTTCTTTTAATTTTTATTTATTGATTGATAAATAAGATTAGGATTTTTTCCTTAAATGTTTAATACAACTTACCACTGCAGCCATATGGCCTTATAATATTTGTTATGAGAATACCTTTAACTACAAATAAAAGTTACTTAATAAATATAGGGTTATCCAAATTTTAACAATAAACATAGGGCTATTTCTTCCTGAGTGTTGATAATTGTTTCTTTGAAAATGTACACATTTTATCTAAGTTGTTAAATCTATTAGCACATAATTGTTTTGAAAACAAGCTTGACCTGACTGAGCCATCTTGAGTTGTAACCACCATGACTGCCCATAACCCTGGTCTGTTTTCTTCAAATAGTTTTCCAGCATGCTATCAATAAACAAAATCGTTACAGTGATATATGAAATTTTACAACTGGACCATCAGCACCACAAATGTACTTGATTTTTTTTTTAAAGAGACAAGGCCACACTATGTTGCCCATCTAGCCTCTAACTTCTGGGCTGAAGTGATCCTATTGCCTCAGTTTCCTTTGTAGCTGGGTCTATGGATGTACATCACTGTTTCCAGCTTGCCTAAAATCTGTAACGGCAGTTTTAGATAAACCAGGAATATTTCAGCTTGGATGAAGTCACTTTTATTCCCAGCTTCTATATGAATCCCCTTCCTTTAATCCAAAATACAGGGATTCACTGGTCTTGCTGCCACCCATGACCATGTTTCTGTCAATAAATTCAAAACAAATTGCACTCAGCACCATCCCAGGTCTGCTTGCTTTCATCTTATAATTGATTCTCATTCACTGAGACTAAATTTTTTGAGAGCAATTCATACTATTTCTATAATATCCCTCCCCCGTATCCAGTATTGGAGACTGAACCCAGGACCTTCACACTGAGATACAACCTTATTCCTTTTACATTTTTTTTAAATAAAGGGTCTTGCTAAGTTGCTCAAACTGGGCTCAAACTTTTTATACTTCTGTCTCAGCTTCCCAGAGAGCTAGGATTATGTGCACCAACATGCCTAGCTCTTTAATATTCTTTTAAGGTCTTTCAGGTCTGTAACAATATGCCCTTGTTCACTCATGTTGGTAATTTAGATCTGCTCTTAATTTTTGCTGTTCTGTCTAGCTTGAGGTTAATCTATTCTATTGATTTTTTTAAATAAAGCAACTTTTTGCTTCATTCTCTATTGGTTGTTTTTCATTTTATTGATTTCCAATATTTTTTATGATTATAATCATCAGTGCATGTGATATTTCTGTAATGCTGTTATGGTTTAGATCTAAAGTCTTGTGTGTTCAGAGGTTGTCGGGAGCAATGCTACCTAATTTTAGGGAAAAATCATTTGCTTAGCCTAGTTCTCCTGCCTACAGCCCAGCTATGGCATTCTGAGACATAATTCCTCGGGTCACAACTGAGACCTCAATGATCCAGTGATGCTGTGATTCTCCAGGACAAGATTACATCAGCAGGAGACATCCTGGGAGGAACCAAATCTTCATCTGCATAGTTCCTCATCCAGCGGCCAGTCTTTTGTTACACCTGGTTTATCCCAATGTGAGGTACTGAACTCTCTGCATATCATGTTACATTTGTTTCTCCTGATGTACTAAATAAAATGTGCTGCAAGCTCAGGGTCTTTTGTCTTTGCTGCCTAGAGCAGCACTGATCAGGCCCAAAGCTCAGCTTCTCCAAGTCTCATTTTTTCTACCTTTCCTGTATAATAAGCTGATTCACCTTGTGCTGCCGTGGCTCGCAGGAGACTAGGACTTACTCCAGAGGTTCTAGTAATGTCCCCTTTCTCTGTTCCCTATGAAAGGTAGGTAGAGCTTTTGTAAGGTGATTGGATCCTGGGGGTGCTATACTCATCAATGGACTAATCCGTTTATGAGTTCATAGGTCGGGGCTGTTAGCAGGTGGGGCCTGGTCCGAAGAGGTGAGTCCCAGGGGATGTAACCTGAAAGTCTGTTCTTGTCCCTGGCTCCTCCCTTCTCTCTGTTTCCTGTCTGCCATGGGGTAATCAGCTGTCCTCCACTATATCCTTCCACCATGTTGTTTCTGCCTTGGAGCTGGCTATAACTGAACCCACTGTTCTAGGAGCCAACTAAACCTCTCCTCTTTTAAGTTTCATGTGTCAGCTATTTTGTCCCTGTGATGAGAAACTGACTTATTATATAAGTGACTTACATAAGCATATATCATGCTTTGTTTGACTCCACCCTACCAAACCTCCTCATTTTTCTTCCCCTTCAAGTCTTCGGTGTTTTTCTTTTTTTTTTTCTTGTAGTTTTCACACATGAGAGGAAGTATTCAAGGCTTGTCTTTGTGAGTCTGACTTGTTTTAACTTAACATAATTTTCTCCAGTTATGTCAATTTCCCTGCAAATGATATGATCTCATGCCTATGGTGGAATAATACTCCACTGTATATATAGACATATTTTCTTCATCCATTCATCTGTTTCTGGGCACTTCAGCTGTTTCCATATCTTGGTAATTGTGAGTAGTGCCACAAAAATATGCATATGCAGTGCTTGCTTTGGCAGCACATATACTAAAAAATATGGATATGCAGATATTTCTTATGCATACTGACTTCATTTGCTTCAAGTATATACCCAGGATTGCTATAGCTAGATCATATGACTGTTCTATTTTTAATTTTCTAAGGAACCTCTGTATTGTTTTCCACAGTGGTTCTACTAAATTACATTCCCACTAACAATGTGCAAGGCTTTCTTTTTCTCCTTGTCTTCATCAGAGTTTGTTATTTTTTCTTTTGTTTTGTTTTTGAAAATAGCCACTTTGACTAGGGTAACATGAAATTCTAATGTAATTTTGATTTGATTTTTCTGATGGCTAATATGGTGAGCATTTTTTTGTGTATTTGTTGTCTATGTGTATTTCTTCTTTTGAGAATTATCTGTTCAGATGTTTAGTCTATTTGTTGATTCAATTACCTCTTCCTTTGTTAGCTTTTTTTGAGTTCTTTACGCATTATGCATGTTAATCCTCTGTCAGATGTATAGATGGCAAAGATTTATTCCTACCGTGTAAGTTTTATTTCACTATGTTGATTATTTCCTTTGCTGTGCAGAAGCTTTTTAATCTGTTGAAATCTTATTTATTAATTTTTGCTTTAATGTCTTCACCTACTGGAATCCTTTCTAGGAAATCTTTGCCTATCCCAATATATTGAAGTGTTTTTCCTATGTTTTCCTCAAGTAGTTTTAATGTTTTACATCTTACACTACAGTATTTAATCCATTTTTACGTCATTTTTTACAGGGTGAGAGGTAAGTTTCTAGTTTCAATCTTCTACATGTGGATATCCAATTTTCCCAGCATCATTTGTTGAAGAGGTTGTCTTTTCTCCAGTGTGCGTTTTTGGTATCATTTTCCAAGAATCAAATGGCTGTAGATGTGCGGTAATATTTCTGGATTCTCTCTTCTATTCAGTTGATCTACATGTCCATTTCTAATGTCATATGCTGGGGCTTTTTTTTAATATGTCACTATAGTATATTTTGAAACCAGGTATCCTGATACCTCCAGCATTGCTTTCCTGTACCCCATCCAAACTTCTCTTTATTATTTACTTATACTTCTAGTTTGCTAAGATGAAAATTTAGTTGACTTAACTTTAGACTCTTCTTTTTTTCCTAATGCACTAAAGCTGTATCTTTTACTCTAAATTACATGCAAAAATTTTTGATATCATATTTCCCCCTTATCTGTGCAGGATAATTTCAAGGCCCCAGGGAATGCCTGAAAACACAAAAAATATATATAGAATATATGTATATTCCCTCTCTATATACATAGATATATATTCCCTCTACTTGCATACCTATATAATAATTTATAAATTAGTCACAGTAAGACGTGAACAATAACAATAAAATTGAATAATTATACCAATATAGTGTAATGAATGCTACATGAATGTGGTCTCTCCCTTTCAAAATATTTTATGCATTCAGCCTTCTGTTCTTGATGGTGACATAGGACAATATACAGTTTATGTGATGAAATGCAAGAAAGTAAAAGACTAGCAAGTTATCACACACTGTGGCTGTAATTTCTACAATCAGAGCTGCAATAACAAAATTAGAACACATTTCTTTCTCCTTCTTAATGCTTCCATGGTTAGAGGTTTCCTACCATGGATCTTGGTAACCTCAGCATACGATTTTTTTCTTTCCCTAGTAAGTCAATAAATCACCTTTTCACTAAAACGAAGCACTTTACAGCTTCTCTTTAGCATATCTGAGCTCGCACCAACCACTTTTGTGGTTTAGTGCCATTAGAAATAAACAAGGTTGAGGAGCCTTCTGGGCCACCATACCACTACCCCAGCACCAAGGAGCAGAGGCACCCCCAGCACCAAAGTGAGCCACAGGGGCACCAGCAGGACACCCCCCACCCCGACCCCTGTTGAAATGAGAAGACATGTAAACAAGTCTCAAAACCAGACTTCCAGATCACCTACAGCAACCCCAAAGGGAAAAGAGATGGAAAAATCTGATACTCAAACACCTGGACTCCCTGAACTGGCAACAAAGAGGATATGGAAAAAATGAAATCAAAAATAATTTCTCAGATAACAGCAGAGATTGTGCCCATAGTGCAAGATATGATTAATAAATCTAGAGGGGACATAGATTAAAAAATAGAGGACCTGAGGAACATGACAGAATTCCAACATAGGAAACAAATGGAATTCATAAAACACATACAGATTTCCAGGAGATTAAAAACTCCATTAAAAGTTTATGCAGCAATTAGACAATAGAAAGAAATAAAAGGAATAAAGATAGGAAATGAAGAATTCAAATTGTCATTATTGGCAGATGACATGATACTCTATATAGAAGACCCAAAGAACTCCACCAAAAGTCTTCTAGACTTAATAACCAAATTCAGTAGAGCAGCTGGATTCAAGATCCACACACAAAAATCAATAGCTTTCCTCTACACGAACAACAGACTCACTGAAAGAGAAACTGGAGAAAAAACTCCTTTTACAAGAGCATGCAAAAAAAAATCCCAAAAAAACAAAAACTGAAATACCTAGGAATCAACCTAAGGAAAGAAATCAAAGACCACTACTCTGAAAACTATAGCACTCTGAAAAAAGAGATCAAAGAGGATATTACAAAATGAAAAGACACCCCTTGTCCCTGGGTAGGAAGAATCAATATAGGGAAAATGGCCTTACTTCCAAAACTACTATATAGATTTAACGCAATACCGATTGAAATTCCAACAATATACTTCACAGAACTAGAGAAAACAATTCAAAAATTCATTTGGAACAAGAAGAAACCCAGAATAGCAAAAGCAATTCTAGGCAACAAAGACAAGATAGGGGACATCACAATCCCCAACCTGAAACTATACTACAAAGCTTCTATGATAAAAACAGCACGGTACTGGCAAAGAAACAGACCTGAGGACCAGTGGAACAGATTACAACATGCAGAAACAATGCCAGATACACTCAGCCACCTCATCCTCGACAAGGGAGCCAAATACCCTCACTGGAGGAAAGATAGCCTCTTTAATAAATGGTGCTGGAAAAATCAGGTTTCAACTTGCCAAAGATTAAAACTAGATCTATATCTCTTACCATGAACTAAACTAAAATTGAAATGGATTAAAGATCTAAATATTAAAACAGAAACGCTGCCCCTGCAGGAACAGAGGTTAGGTAGAACTCTTGAAGATATTGGTGTAGGAAAAGATTTCATGAACAAAACCTCAGCTGCATGTGAACTAGCACAATCAACAAGTGGGACCTCTTCTTATTAAAAAGCTTCCACACAGTAAAAGAAGCCTCCAACAGTGTGAACAGACAACCCACAATGTGGGAAAAAAATTTCACCTGCTGTTCCTCAGACAAAGGTCTACTATCTAGAATCTATAAAGACCTCCCAAATTTAAAGACCCAATCCAATAATGGACATCCCGAGCCAGGGATTTAGCTCAGTAGTTCCGGCACCTGCCTTGCAAGCACAAGGTCCCGAGTTCAATCCCTGGTACCACATAAAAATGGACATCTCAAATTTAAAGACCCAATCCAAATTTAAAGACCCAATCCAAAAATGGACATCTGAAATAACTGACATTTCTCAAAGAAGTGGAAAGATCAAATAACCTTATGAAAAGATGTTCAACATCACTGGTCATTCGAGAGATGCAAATGAAAACAATGCTGAGATTCCACCTCACCCCAGAAAGAATGGCTGCTATCATGAAATCAACCAATAACAAATGCTGGCGGGGCTGTGGGGAAAGAGGAACATTGTTCCACTCCTAGTGGGAGTGTCGACTGGTGCAACCACTGTGGAAATCAGTACGGAGATATCTCAAAGAACTAGGACTGGAAATCCCATCTGACCCAGCTATTCCCCTGCTGGGTATCTTCTCCAAAGAATTAAAAGAATCATACCACAGTGATATATGCGCACCCATGTTCATAGCAGCACAATTTGTAATAGCTAAAATTTGGAAACAACCTAACTGCCCATCAACTGGAGACTAGATAAAGAAAATGTGTTTTTTTAAATAAAATAAAGTACTACTCAGCCACAAAAAATGAGAAATTAGAGACATTTATAGCTAAATGGATGCACATTGAGCCGATACTCTTAAGTGAAATAAATAGGACACACATGTGTAAGTACTAAATAGTTTCTCTAGTGTGAGAAACTGAAAGTGTAAATAAGGACTAAAAGTATAATAGGTAATGTGAAATAGGAAGAAAAGGGGCAAAGGGGAAGGAAGTGGGAGGGCTAGGGGAAAGGATAGAAGGGAAAGGGTTAATATGAGAAAATGGAAAAATGGAAACAAAGTCTTTGTAGATAGGGACGGATGGAGGGGTTGAAGGGAGGGCAGGTGAATGGGGAAAAAACAAGAACCAAGAGAGACTATGTAAAGGTGCAAATTTCCAGTGATGAAGGTCATTATATTGTATACCTAAAATGTACCAATAAAATTAACTTAAAAAAAAAGAAGTAAACAAGGTTGACTTGAACACAAGCACTGTGATACTATGACAGTCATTCTGATGATCAAGAGGCTAGTATATGACTAATGGGCAGGTAAAATATGGTGAATCCTGTATATTTAACGTCCAATCACTATAGATTGTCCCTAGTGGGAAGTGGTATGATTTTGTGCAAAGTGGCACTAGATTTTAATTACTGATAGATTTGGGGTTAAATATATCATTTGGCTTCTGTCATATAGATGTTTTGTTACTTTTTTCCCTTGCCTTCTTTTGGGTTTAAATTTTAGAATTTTTAAAAATATCAGCTATTGATCTATTAGTTACATCTCTTTATCTTATTGTTTTAGTCGTTCTACAAAGGTTTCAATATACATTCTTGTCTTACCATATTCTCTACCTTCATGTATTATGGCACTTCATTTATAATATGAACTTTCAAGAACAACTTCCACTTCCTTTTTCTCCACTTTGTACCATTGTTATCAGGCTTTCTACATCTGTTGTAAACCCAAAAATGCATTACTCCTACCACTATATTAAACACTCAGTTGTTTTTTAAAGATTTTGTTTTGTTTTGTTTTGTTTTGAGACAGAGTCTCACTGTGTAGCCCAGGCTTGTGATCTTTCTCCCTTAGCCTCCCAAGTGCCAAGTAAGATTACAGGCACATGCACCACCTCAGCATAAGAAAAATTTTAAATTAAGAAAAATCTTTTACTTTAGCTACATGTTCACCACTCCCAATATTTTTATTCCTTTGTATAAATCCATCTGGCATCATTTTCATTTTTGTGGGATGGAACTCCCTTAACATTTTTGACAGTGCAGGTCTGCAGGCAACAAATTCTCTCAGCTTTCATTTGTCTGAAAACATCTATTTCATCTTCATTTTTTAATAATACTTTAGCTAGATAATAACAATTCAGGCGCCGGAGATTTACTTCAATGGTTCCACAGCCTGCCTCGCAAGCACAAGGAACAGAGTTCAATCCCTGGTACCAAAAATAAATAAATAAATAACAATTCATACTTACTTTTCTCTCTCTCAGCAGTTTAAAGACTGCTTCTTTATTCTCTCTCTGATAGTTTCTGAGATGTCTATGAAAGTAGAAGAAAATTAATTATTAAGAAATTAATAATTAATAAATTAATTATAAGAAGCCATACTGCAGTCCTGGCCAAACCTTGATTGCAGTGTTGTGAGCTATTGAGGCAGATGGCCCACTAACTACACCTAGGTATGCTTACATGCAAACTATGAGATGATAAATGTGAGACATAAACTCCATTAAGTTTGGAGTAATTTATTACGCAGCAATAGATATTTAATTCAGAAAATATCTTAAAAACTCCCTCAAAGAAAAACAAATAGTTATGTGCAGAGTACCAGGAAGAAAGCACTAGATTTCCAACAATGTTCTTAAAATTGTAAGGGGAAATTAGTTCCAGTAGAGAAAATGGAGCAGTCAAATTCTCAATCAAATCTTAGAGTAAACTACATTATTAGATGTGTAGAGACTAAAACAAATTATCTTCCAGGCATCCTTTTTCAGTAAATTGTTGAAAGATATATTTCACCAGTGTTATTGCTCGTATCTAGATGTCCCCTCCAAACCTCGTGCACTCATAGGTGGGGCTTTTCAGAGGTGGCTGAATCTAGAGTTGTGTGACACTCGGATTGATTCATGGTGCAATTCTAGGATTAAGGCCACTAGGGTTAAAGGTATAAGTGTTACCCTATGGCGGGTAGCCTGGATAAGATAAAAGTGACAGAAAGAGGCTTGTGGATTGTTTCTTCTTGCCTTGCTACCTTCTAACCTTCATGAACTATTTTTCTTCTGCAATACCCCTCTGTCATACCACCTTGCCTTGGAGCCAGCCAACTATGAATTGAAGCCACTACAAACTGTGAACTAAACAAACCTTTCCTCCTTCAACTTTGAGTGTTGGGTATTTTGCTCCACCAATGAGAAAAGTAACCAAGACAACCAAAATAAGAAAATTAACCAGACAAAGTAAAGCATGGAATTCAGGAGCAAGCGTATTCAAACCAAGGCAGGTGCCGGAACCACTGAGCTAAATCCCTGGCCCAGGTGTTTAGTTCTTGCAGTGATGAGTTTTGAGTACTAATATACTTGGACAGGAAATGGAAACAAATCCTTTTGGGCTTTTGTTTTTTACTTTTATTTTTAATTTTTATTAGTACATAATGATTGTATTCATTGTAGGGAATTAATACATGTATATAATATCTCAATTCCTTTTTTTCCCCTTTCTCCTCCACCCCCTTTTTATCTGGCTTCAGATTCATTTATTTATGAATCCATATAGAGTTGTCATACATACAGATTAATAGCCAGACTAATAAGCCAAAAAACATATAAAACACATAAGACAGATTTGTCCTTTCCACAACTGAATATAATCCCATAAGACCTAGTTCTTGCACCCAGATAGTGTCCAGTTATGTGACCAGATGTCATTAATAACTTGAGGCCTGTTGGTCCGCACATGCAGCTCAAACCAAGCATGGGAGGCTCCACTACAATTTGCCCTGATAATCCCAGAAGGGATAGTAGACATTCCATACTTCTATTATTATGGTTTTTTTTAAATCTCTTGTCTGAAAACCACTGTCCTCTGTGAAAACTTCCAGCTAGGTACACTGACAGTCTCCCAGAACTGAAAAGAAATAAACCATACAAAATGTGTAATACAAAAACCTTACAGAATGAGGAATTAAGACTGCAAGTAAATAATTTGACTACACATTTTTAGGTTACTATAAGGATAAAAATAGCAACAAAGCCCCTAAACTTTATTTAATAAGTTTATCAGATAACAAATAAGTAATTACATTTATTTTATTTGAATCAAGACTTTATGTCTAAGAGAAAGGAGAGAGAAGCAATAAAATCAAAACGTGGTAATTGGGAACCATAATGTTTGAACTGAATTAGAAACATTAATAGGAACTCATGCTTTTTAAAAGAAAGAAGAAAGTACGTTTTCCAAATCTGTTGCTAAAATGAACTTTAAAAGGGATCTTAAGGAAATGTGAACTTAATATGTGAACTTAATGCTGACATCATGATTTCTACTGCCATCCTTCCAGGATACCCTGGAGAAATGGCCATTTCCAAAAGCCATTAGGAGTCTGTGGCAATCTGCTGTACAAGAGACAAGAAATAATTGAGATTAAATTGGACTGCATCAAAAGAACACAACAGGGTCCCCCCACTGGCCAAAGTGGGTTAGTTTGAGCAATAAAACACAATAATTATTGTAGTTGATGGAATCTATAAAAAGCCATGAGTCTACAATGGTGCCAAGGAGAAAATTTTGCAAAAAGTTTAGTAAAACTGACAACTGAATGGGTCGTATTACTTTTGAATCCTGTAATCAAACATGCTATTTTTGACTCATTTACTATCAGTGAAAAATGGAGAATTTAGTAAATATTAAATACACAATTAGAGAGCACTTCCTGGCTTAAAGGAGGATGCTAACAGAATGATCCTATAAATTGTGAACATAAATCGTTTAGGACAGCCAAATTTCAATTAGATACACTCAAATACCCATGAACATTTTATGGTCAAGAATATGAGAAAATTGTAAGATATCATTAAACTCAAAGATTTCTGAAACCAGTTTGAAAGATATTTGCACGTCTTAAAATCCTGTCAAGCTACAAGATATTTTAGAGAAGTAGAAAATATATTTAAATACAAAATCCAGGCGGTCAGCCCAGATGGTAGCGATCGAGCTATACAAAGAGACAGAGCCCGGCAGTGTGCAGAGGTCACACCCAGGGAAAAGCTTCACACGACCCACGGTCCCACGGAATCCGCGCCTGACATTAGAAAAACTAAGTAGCTCTGTATGGACTTTGCTGGCATGGAAACAAGTCTATGTTGAATTGCTAGGTATAAAATTCAAATTTCAGAATATCAATAGCATGATGCCACTTGATCAAACAAAATCAATGACATGTTCAAGACTGACTATAATCTTTGCATTGGAATTATTATTAAAACGTATTATTCATCTACATTTTCACTTTTTTGGTTCTAAAAAAGGCAGAAGTGAATTTTTCACCTTAATTCGTGTTTGTGAATACAACACATCAACGATTGCAACACCCTCACTCTTTCACTTTTCCCGGTTCTGACATTGGGCTGCAACCCGAGATCGCTGAAGCAGCCTCCACGCCTGCCGCTTCCCAGCGCCCAGGCGCCAACGTGGCCGTCCGTCGCCCTTCCAGCGGCGCGGTCCTCTCTGCGAGGCTGGATTGTAGAGTTGCACGGCCTTTTCAATGTCTTCCGAAAGGTTACGTGGTGACTCCGAACTGAAAAGAAAAGTTACTGTGTAACTCCCAGAGGGGGAGCTGAGCGCACCCTCGGCGGTCTGTTGGGGGAATGACGGCCCTGTCCGCGTGCTTCCTGCCCCCAGCCCCGGGGCCGACGAGCTGGTGGGCGGTGGAACGCTGGGGGGGGGGGGGGGGCGGAGACCCGAGAGCACCGCGACCTCGTCCGGTGCCTGAAGAGCGGTGCTCGATGCTCGATGCTCGATGCTCGATTCTCGAGTCTGGACCCGGTGATCAAGGAGGGAGGAATCACCTCCTCTACCTCCGCTCTGCGCTACCAGACGGGACTCACACTCTGTGTTTCTCGGGCTCTTTAACTAGAATACAATTAAATGAACTATTAATTTTGCAATCTGTCGTGATACGTACTCTGTTAATTGCTTGATACTGAAACATGTTACTAAAGAGCAGAAATGTGACGTCTTCAAGCTAAAAAGCTTGTTGGGATGTTCCCAGGATCCCTTACTTTCTCTTGTTTGCCTCCTTCACAATTCCAGCTAATGCCTGCCTTGCTACCAACAGATTTCTTGCTCTTAGCCTTTGGGGAATCACAACGGCTTACTACATTTGACCGAAACTCCACGTTTTGGGTACATACTAGTAATACAACAAGCTTTTATGTCTTTTACTTTAAAATGTAAGACCAGAGAAATACTCAGACTTTTAACTTACAATGAAATGAATTACTTCAGCTCTGTAAGATACTTTTACACCAGCGTTTTACATAACAAGTTTGTATTTCTTACTGGTGTAAAGTCATACACATTGATTTTTTATGAATGTCATAAATAATAATTAGCATTTAGGTGTTATCCCCTGTAAATTGTTATCTGAATAGAATTTGAACTTCTGTTAATCCTCCAACAATCCTGAAGCGGGCCCGTTTACCTCATTTTGCATAAGAGAAAACTGAGGCAGTAGGAAGGTGAGGAGCCCAGGCCATGCTCTTTACCGCTTTGCTCAGGGTTTTTTATTTCTGAGAACTAAGTATGATATAGTGGATATATTTGTGGTGACGAAATCAGGATTAAAATTTAAACTTAAGCAATAACAATAGGAATTTATTTGTTACAAAGAAAATATCAAATATCAATAAAAAGGTCAATTTTGCAGTACAGATTTATAACAATTTTTTTTACTTTTTGAAATTTTCTCTACTCATTAGCATCCTTTTATGATGCAGGCTTGATACAATTGTACAGAACTGTATTTCTACTGAAATATTACACAGGTTACTTGCTTTTCCCTTTGAGACAAACAAGGTCTTACTGTTTTGCTCAGGTTGGTCTTGAACTTGTGGACTGAATCCATCCTCCTGCCTCAGCCTCTCAAGTAGCAAAGAGTATAGGTATATGTCAACACACTCAGCTATGGTTTCCTTTTCAATTTTTTTTTACATTTGTTGTTGTTAATCTGGACAAAATTCCACAACTTTTATTTTGAAAAGAGTTCATTTTCATAATAATAATTATTATCCTATTTTCTTATATGGAAAGATTGAGGCTCAAATAGGTTGAATATACATCATGACATACTAAGCCACAGAGCATAGAATAGATATCTCCTAGGATTACAGAAACTTAAAATTGATTATGCAAATGGCTCATGATTATTAACTTACTTTCTCAGGCCCAATACACTTCAGAGCATATAATTGTTATAAATTACTATAAAAATGTGGTATCACAAACTGTGCTGCTATGAACATGGGTGCACATATATCACTGTGGTATGATTCTTTTAATTCTTTCGGGAAGATCTCCAGCAGTGGAATAGTGGGGTCAAATGGGACTTCCAGTCCTAGTTCTTTGAGGTATCTCCATACTGATTTCCACAGTGCTTGCACCAGTCTACACTCCCACCAGCAGTGGAGCAGGGTTCCTCTTTCCCCACAGCCCCGCCAGCATTTGTTATTGGTTGATTTCATGATAGCAGCCATTCTTTCTGGAGTGAAGTGGAATCTCAGCATTGTTTTCATTTGCATCTCTCGAATGACCAGTGATGTTGAACATTTTTTCATGTATTTATTTGCTATTTCTACTTCTTTGTCTGAGAAATGTCTTCATAGCAGCACAGCTTGTAATAGCTAAAACTTGGAAACAGCCCAAATGCCCATCAACTGGAGACTGGATAAAGAAAATGTGATTTTTTTATAAAATGGGGTACTCAGCCATAAAAAATGAGAAATTAGAGACATTTATACCTAAGTGGATGCACATTGAGGCCATACTCTTAAGTGAAATAAATAGGACACACATGAATAAATACCAAATAGTTTCTCTGGTGTGAGAAACTGAACGTGTAAATAAGGACTAAAATGAATAATAGGTAATGTGAAATAGGAAGAAAAGGGGCAACGGGAAGGGGAAGGGGAAGGGAGGGGTTGGCGAAAGGAAAGAAGGGAATGGGATTAATATGAGAAAATGGAAAAATAGGAACAAAATCTTTGTAAATAGGGAGGAATGGAGGGGTTGAAGGGAGGGCTGGGCAAGGGTGAAAAATAAGAACCAAGAGAGACTATGTAAAGGTGCAAATTTCCAATGATGAATGTCATTATATTGTATACCTAAAATGTACCAATGATTAGAATGAATAATTGATAATGTAAAATAGGAAGAAAAGGTCCAAAGGGGTAGAGGTAGTGGGAGGGGCAGGGGAAAGGAAAGAAGGGAAAGGAAAAATGCTGAGAAATGGAAAAAATGGAAATAAAGTCTTTGTAAATAGGGAAGGGTGGAGGAGGTGAAGGGAGGGCTAGGAATGGGGAAAAAATAAGAACCAAGATACATTATGTCAAGGTACAATTCCCAATGAGAAATGTAATTGTGTTGTATACCTATAATGTACCAATAAAAGAATTTAATTTTAAAAATGTGGTATCATCCATGTGCATTTGATTAAAAACGTAGATTTTAACAATTGTTTTTTAATAGGGTAATATTGTTGACCTTTTATCTAAAGATATGGTACAAAATTAATTTTTATTATAAATATTAGGAAGAATGTATGGTTCAATGACCAGATCCTTTAATTTCAACATTTTGTTTTCTAATATGTGTGTGTGTAATTTTGTTCCATTTTTATTTTTTCAGAATTTTTCTCTTTTACAATTCCCCCATATTTGTTATTATTTGAAGCCCTGATTATCACTTCAATTGTTTTGGTTCTTTTTTTTTCTCCCCCAACTGCACTTCAAAACTTCTGAAACTCATTTGTCTTGAATCTCTCTTGCAAGTGAGTCCACTGGAAGGAAGGATTTCCAGGAAATCAATATATTGCTAAAAGGTCTTATAAATTTGCTGTATAAACAGAATAGAGAGTCAGAATTCTCCTTTCCCCTGATGAACTTCTGTGGTGTGTGTTTTGACCTGAGTCAGTGATTCTATTTGGATCGATTACTTTAAGGTTTCAATTGTTAATTCATATGAAGCTTGCACCTAATTATCTAAGTAAATGGTTCAACAAATATCTGCTGATTGTATTTCAACTCTTGCAGCCAATAACTGCTGAACTGGTTTCATGCAGCTGGAGAATAACATTAACAAGCATTATAGCCTACAATGTGTGCAACAATTTCATTGTACTTTGTAGTCTCTTCAGGCCTGATAATGTTTGGGATGAGACTTGAAAAAAACCATTTTATTATGATTAAAGAAATAGTGTAAAAGGATGAATCTTGGGACAGGTCAGTGTTGTTTAAGTAGTGAGAGGTAGTTTAAATGTGTGAAATTCTTCATCTGAAAGGGATTATCTGGCTCTTTCAGATTTTCCCCCTTCTGATAACCCTGGCTGAGTGACAGCACAGATGTAGCTCATTTGAAGAAAACGAGGAAGAAGAGAAAAGGGCTACAGTGAGGAAGGGGTAATCTGCCATGCTTCCAAACCCTCGAGGCTTTTGCTGGTCTTTTTACTGCCCAGAGTGTCCCTGTCTGGTGTCTGACCCTTGGGGAGTGTGATGCCTTCACCACTGGCCCTGTGCCGCTACCTCCCTAGGGAGCTGTCCCCGTCAGTGGACTCTCGGCCATGCAGCAGCCCCTCTGAACTCCCAGGGAAGGCAGGGAAGCTCTTTCTGGGGGCCACTCCTCCTCGGGCCCCTCGGCTGCCACGCCGGCTGGCCTGGTGCTCCATTGACTGGGAACAGGTGTGCTTGCTACACAGGTTGGGAACTGGAGGATTTGGCTCAGTGTACAAGGCAACTTACCACGGTGTTCCTGTGGCCATAAAGCAAGTGAACAAGCGCACCAAGAACCTACGAGCATCCCAGCGGAGTTTCTGGGCTGAGCTCAACATTGCCAGGCTGCATCACAACAACATAGTGAGGGTTGTGGCTGCCAGCACACGAACGCCTGCAGGCTCCGATAGTCTGGGTACCATAATCATGGAGTTTGGAGGCAACATCACTTTACACCAAGTCATCTATGGTGCCAACAGCTACCTTGAGGAGAAGCCAAGAGAGCCTCACCACTGTGAAGGAAAGCAGTTAAGTTTGGGGAAGTGTATAAAGTATTCCCTAGATATTGTAAACGGCCTGCTTTTTCTTCACTCACAAAGCATTGTGCACTTGGACCTGAAGCCGGCAAACATTTTGATCAGTGAGCAGGACATCTGTAAAATTGGTGACTTTGGTTGCTCTGAGAAGCTAGAAGATCTGCGATGCTTCCAGACTCCTCCTTACCACCTAGGAGGCACATACACCCATCAGGCCCCGGAGCTCCTGAAAGGAGAGCCCATAACGACCAAAGCTGACATCTATTCTTTCGCTATCACTCTCTGGCAAATGACCACCAGGGAAGCGCCCTACTCTGGGGAGCGGCAGTACGTGCTCTATGCGGTGGTGGCTCACAATCTCCGTCCATCCCTGGCAGCAGCTGTCTTCACTGACTCTGTCCTAGGGCAAAAGCTGGAGAGCATCATCGAATGCAGCTGGAGGGCCCCGGCTGCGCAGAGACCCAGTGCAGAGCTCCTTCTGGGGGACCTGAGTTCTCTAAACAAGCTTACTGCAGTCTACTCCAAACCTGTATCCACATAAGCTTTCGTTTTTGTTTCTATTTGTTTTAAAAGAAGTGGAGATGTAGAAGAAAACATATTTGTAGGATTCTTATAAAATAAAGTTGCTAAAAGGTCCTTTAGTTGCAAATGCTCCTTTTTTTTTGGTACCGGGGATGAAACTCAGGTCCTTGCGCTTGCGCAGCAGGCGGCGAAACCACTGAGCCAAATTCCAGGCCCCTGCAAATGCTTTTTAAAAGAAAGATAGCAGAGCGGTAAGTCTCATAATTATTGAAGTACTGTTAATAACTAACTTTATTCCATAATATAGTTTTATGCTTGTGTGCTTATATTAACGGTTGCATAGTAAAGCACTTGATTAAATTTATTATTGATAAAAACAATCTGTCCAAAACAGAATGCCTTGCAGAAATGCTAAAACTGTCTATATATGTACATATATGTGGTCACCTTAATTCAGAACAGCAACAGTTTATTTGATTCAATGTTAAATCCACAAAAACCTTTTTAAAAATTAGGGTTTTTTTCCCTACTCCTTCCCCTATGAAAATTTCTTTTGGGATTGACATTCACAAAGAAAATTCAAAAATTGGACTAAATTTATTTTTTAAGAAATACCTTAAATGTCTTGTAATATTTTAAATGTGTGCTTTGTCATGAGTGGGAAATTTTTGCTAAAACATTTCGGGGTTATTTTGTTCTATGTTTTGTTTTTCACAGTACTGGAGATCAAACACAGGGCCTTCTCACTGAACTTCATCACCAGCCCTTTTTTAAAAATGTATTTATTTATTTTCATTTGGAGACAGGGTCTCACTAAGTTGTTAAATTGTTTGAGCTGGTCTCAAATTTGTAATACTCCTGACTTAGCCTCCCAGAGTACTGGGATTAGAGGCAGAAGCCACCAAACCCAGCTGCTAAAATACATCTAAACTGGGTATCTTTTACCTGTTATCTGGGCTAACAAGTAGATGACAAAATAAAGACGATATGACATGAGGAAAAAATTATAACACTGAGGAATAGTGAAATTTACATTTGACAAAGGACAGCAGATACATGGAATCAGATTTTTTTCTCCCAGATATCAAGAACAATGGGTGCTGTGCAGAGGGGTTAGAGAAAGAGATGGCTGGTCTGTGCTGGCAGGGTGACTCTCACTGCCTCTGCTTGGCTGCAGTGTCAGGCATGGGCGGAGGCCAGGCCAGGCCAGGCCAGTCAATGTTCAGGACAGCTCATGGTGAGGCTTCAAGTGGAGGCTCCATGTGATTGACTGTGAGGAAGGAGGAGGAGGCAGAATTCCCAAAAGGAGACAAGAGACAGAAATGTATCTGGATATTTGGCTTAGTTTCAGCCTGAAGGAAGGGAGTTTTATTTGTGTGAGAAAGCAGATAAGAGAAAGATAATTGTAAAAGTCTAAAAGGGAAGGGGCAAAATAGTAGGTATGGAAAGACTAGTCTTGGAGAGAAAGATCATCTCTTCCCAGGATGGGAACCAAGGAGGGTGACACAACTGCCACGATGGGTAAGTTCACAGCAGGGAAATGGAGGCTGGGGAGGCTCACATCTAGGGACCTCTGTTTTTTCTGTCTAGAATGGTTGCGAGTAGGGGTGCACAGAGTGAAAGGTGGCTTAGAACTGTTCCTGAAGGAAGCTAGAGGGAGCTCAGTATGACCATGTGGTACTGACAGTGCTGCCAACTCTGTCCAGGTAGCTTGAGGAACAAACTGTCCATAAACCAATAAATACAATCTCTGACTTATGATGAGTTTTTTATAATTGTGTACTTTGTGATGGTGTAAAAGCAATAGATATTTAGGAGAAACCATACCTTGAATTTTCAATTTGGTTCTTTTCCCTGGCTAGGGATATGAGGTGTGACCACCTCTCTTTGATGGGCAGCAGCAGTGAGTTGCATGCCCCAATCAGCCTAAAGACCATGAGAGAAACAACCTATGCTCTGGAGTGTGCTGTGTTGCCAGTGTTTTCTTGATAATGCTTCAGTCAGTTGTCTACATCTGTGAGGTTCCATAGCTACGTATTCAACTAATCATGCAACAAAAAAAGTTTATTCAGGAAAAAAACGGCATCTGTACTAAATCTGTACAGACTCTTGCCATTGTTCCCGACACAGTAGGGTATAACTACTATTTGGCCAGCATTTACTTTGTATTTGGTATTATGTATAAGTAACCTACAAATAATTTAAGGAACATAGGAGAATGTGCATAAGTTAATGGCATAGACTCTGCCATTTTATACAACAGACTTGAGCATCCTTAGATACAGATTTTGGTATCTGCAGAGGGTCCTGGAACCAATCCCATGTGGACACTGAAAGACAACTGTATTCCATAAATTAGAAGATAGTCAACACTATTATAAAATAGGCTTGTGTTGGGTTGGATGAGTTTATCCAAGTATAGGTTAATGTAAGTGTTCTGAGCAATGTAGGCTAGGCTAAACTATAATGTTCAGTAAGTTAGGTGTATTAAGTGCATTGTTAACATATTCCTGACTTATGTTAGGCCTCTCAGACCTAATGTCATTGCGAGTTGAGAAGCATCTGTAATTCTTCCTCAGTTTATTGTAGCAATAGTGACATGTGATCCCTTAATGTTGGTTAAGTTTTAAATAAAATAGATTTAAAAATATGTAATCGGTCAGTTTGGTTCCATTAAATGTGTAAAAATTATTTTCAAAATATGCTGAACATGGGCTGGGGATTTAGCTCAGTGGCCTCACCACCTGTTGCACAAGCGCAAGGACCCGAGTTCAATTCCTGGTACCAAAAGAAAAATATGCTGAACACTTCATTAATAAACTATCACTTCATTGACAGACTATCAGTGAGCTGCAGAAAGATGTCCTATTAAAGGTGTGAAAATCCAGAACTGGATTCCAGAATAAATAGTCATAACTCAGGTTCAAATATCTTCCCTTCTCCTGAAAACCACACTAAGTGACAAAATAAACAGGGAGAATAAAACTTGTCAATTTCATAATCAGAAATCAAACTCTGGAGTATATGAAGTGATGGCTATAGACTGTACCAAGCCCATAGAAAGAGAGCACGGTACACTAGGGGAAGCTTATGAGGAGCCACAAAGGACCCATCACTGACAGGACTCAGGCCCTCAAAAACAGATACCCTGGAGAACAGAAGAAGAATGGGAAGTACAAAAGTTGGGGGAAAAAAACTCCAGAGACACTAGAACTGACATCAGAGCTGAGCTTTCCAGAATGAGTAGAGAAAGAGAGAAGAGAAGATGCTACAGAGGGTCCAGGCAAATGGCAGCAAAACTCAGCTCCGGAACATGAGAGGGTCATGCTGGGGGTGGATCTCCTCCTGAGCTCAGTTTGATTTTGAGGAGAAGCTGTGGCTGTAAGCAGAAACCCACAAAAATGCCATATTTGAAGGGAATGAGCAGATGAAGGAATTGTAGAAAGACTACCCTGATGGAAGGTGGAGTAATTACATTGACTACTCCCTCAATAAGAGCCAAGAGTCAAAGGACAATTCTCAAGACTGACAAATCAAGTCAGAGATAAAGGTGTATTTAATAGTATACAGATAAATATTAGGAAAAATAATACTACTAACAAGTTATGGTGGAAAAGAGGAGAGAGGGGAGAGTTGAATGGATACAGACTGTCAATGCTCTGAGAAGTAGCAAACAGATATTGTCTAGGATTAAGGGAATTTATACACAGGCAAATCATAGAACAAAAATACAACAAATATTCCAAACCTAAAGAAAAGAGACAAAATTGAAATTTGAACAAAATTGGAAAAGAAAAAGCCCATTTATTTGGAAATTTAAGGACTCTTAAGTAACTATGGAATGTGTCAAAAGAAAATACTAATCAAAACTGTAGGAATTCTTACGAATAATAAAAACAATTAGTTTCATTATTACTAATAGTATTAATGAATACTATTATTACCAAGGGGATAAAAATAAAGGAGATGAAAAGTCATAGTCTCAAGTATTAGTAATATGATTTTTTAAAAAAGAATAAGAACAAATTTAGCATATTCACAGAAATAGGGAAAGAATAAAAAATAAGCTACAAGAAATTTAAAAACAGGAATTAAAGCAGACATAATGAGTTAAGAGAAGTAAAATAAGCGAGTCGCGCAGAACACGCCGAATCAGCCCGCTGCAGACAGGCAGGTCTGGGCACGCCCTACCGAGGTCCTGAGTCGGGCAGAAGACACCGAATCACCTTGCTGCAGACAGGCAGCCACCTGGTCCCACACTACAAAGACGCAGAGGACACCAGACCACCAGACCAAGGTACTGAGTCCCGCTGTTCCCGGCCCAGAGGTAGGGGCTTCTGAGCCACCATCCCACTGCTCCTGGTCCAGAGGAAGGGGCTTCCCGGTCACCATCCCTCCAGCTGCTCCCAGCCCACAGGAAAGGGCTTTTGGGCCATCATCCCTACCGCTGCTCCCGGCCCCTGTCCCACCTCACCCAGCTCAAAGGAGGTAATCCGTGCAGACGCTAACAGCCCCCCGCCCCAGTCGAAATGAGAAAACACGTAAATAAGTCTCAAAACCAGACTTCCAGATCACCTACAGCAGCCTGAAAGGGAAATGAGATGGAACACTCTGATACTCAACCACCTGGACCCACTGAACTGGCAACAAAAGGGGATCTGGAAAAAATGAAATCAGAAATAGTTTCTCAGATAACAGGAGAAATTGTGCCCCTAGTGCAAGACATGATTAATAAAGCTAGAGAGGAGCTGAGGAACATGATGGAATCCCAACATAAGAAACAAATGGAATCCATAAAACAGATGCAAATAGATTTCCAGGACATGAAAAACTCCATTGAAAGTTGAGTACTACTCAGCCATAAAAAATGAGAAATGAGAGACATTTGTAGCTAAGTGGATGCACATTGAGGTGATACTCTTAAGTGAAATAAATAGGACACACATGTGTAAATACCGAATAGTTTCTCTGGTGTGAGAAACTGAACGTGTAAATAAGGACTAAAATGAATAATAGGTAATGTGAAATAGGAAGAAAAGGGGCAAAGGGGAAGGAAGTGGGAGGGCTAGGGGAAAGGATAGAAGGGAATGGGATCAATATGAGAAAATGGAAAAATAGGAACAAAATCTTTGTAAATAGGGAGGACTGGAGGGGTTGAAGGGAGGGCTGGGCAAGGGTGAAAAATAAGAACCAAGAGAGATTATGTAAAGGTGCAAATTTCCAATGATGAATGTCATTATATTGTATACCTAAAATGTACCAATGATTAGAATGAATAATCGATAATGTAAAATAGGAAGAAAAGGTCCAAAGGGGTAGGGGTAGTAGGAGGGGCAGGGAAAAGGAAATAAGGGAAAGGAAAAATGCTGAGAAATGGAAAAAATGGAAATAAAGTCTTTGTAAATAGGGAAGGGTGGAGGGGGTGAAGGGAGGGGTAGGAATGGGGAAAAAATAAACCAAAGATGCATTATGTAAAGGTACAATTCCCAATGAGAAATGTAATTGTGTTGTATACCTACAATGTACCAATAAAATAATTTAACAACAACAACAAAAAAAGTAGAATAATCTAGACGTGGCTCCATATGCCTGTAATCACAGCTGTTTGGGAGGCTAAGGCAGGAGCTTGACTAATTCTAGGCCAGCCTGGGCAACATAGCAAGTAATAGAAAGGGCTAGGAATGTGGCTCAATGATAGAACACCCTAGAGTTCAGTCTCCAGAAACACACACACACACACACACAGTAGAACATGTTAGTGAATGAATAAATGAAATAGTTTGTTAAATATAAAAAAAACCACAACTAGCTAACTTACAGGAATTTAAATCACATATACATAAAATTAGAAATAAAGAAAATGATAACAGCCAACACTATCTTACAAGTGATGTAGACAGATAATGGATAGATACTTTAGTCAAGTTTAATATCACCAGAAACAAGACATATCAACATCATGTGCCTCCTGATAGGATGTACTGTGAAGGTCACAGCACCAATTCTCTGGTAGGTCTTTGAACGGTGGACAACCTATCTCAAATAACAAGGAAACAATGTGCAAACCCAAACTGCCCTCTACATTTCAAAACTACCAAGGTCATAAAAGATGAGGAAAGATTGAGGAACTATTTTATTTTATGTCATATTATATTATATTTAACAAGAATAAATTAATGTCAACTTTAACAACTGGAGGGTCTTTGTGGAATAAAGAAAACTTTGGAGATCTTTATATCATTCTTACAATATTTCTCTAAGTTTAAATTATTTCAAGGTACAAAATTAAAAGAAAAATTAGGCAAAACCTAATAAAAAATGTGTAAACACTTATGGGAAAAATTTTAAAACACTCTTACAAATATATTAGAGGGGCCGGGGATTTAGCTCAGTGGTGCTACCGCCTGCCTCGCAAGCTCAAGGTCCTAAGATAGACAGATAGACAGATAGACAGATAGATAGATAGATAGATAGATAGATAGATAGATAGATACATACATACATACATACATACATACATACATACATATATATCACAGAGGACTCAAATGAAAAGACTATATTCTTAAGTAAACAGTCTCACCACAAAATGGCTATTCTCTTTTAATTAACTTAGAGATTTTAAACAATTTCAATTAATCTACATATTATCAATAGGTTTAATTTGGAAACAAAACAAGCTAAATGTAAAATTTATATGGAAAAAAAGAGGCAGGGAAATTCAGAAAGAGATAAGAAATCAGGAAGCATTAGTTCTAGACGTTAGTATGTATTATAAAACTTAAGTTATTAAAATATTGGGCATGACAAGATGGGCCATTAAAACAAAAGTGAATGTAATAAGAAAGACTGAAGTATATATAGGAATTTTTATATGATAATGATGTCTTAAAGGTATCTTAATAGAGTGGAGAAATGATAGACTTTTAAAATATTACGTTGGGACACCTGTGTGGCAAACTGGAACCAAAGTTAAATCCTCACATCACACCAAACAATTAGGATATATTTTCAGTGGGTCAAAGATTTTAGTGTCAAAATGAAATCATGACAAGTACATACCAGAAGAAAAATGAGTGAATTTCTTTATAATATCAAAATGAAGCTATAGAAGATACAATTGATATTTTGAACTATAAAGAGGGACATACCTGCATGGAAACAAAATAATCGTATCATAACATAAGGTCAAAAGAGAAATAACAAGCTGAAGGGAAACATCTGTACTTCACATCACATCACAGCAAAAGGCTTATCTTCCTGATATAAGAAAAAGTTTCCAGAATTTGGTAAGAAAAGACCAAAAGATGAACCATTAGTTCACAGATATAGAAATAGAAATGATCCTTAAGTATAGTATATGTCAGAATTCTGGCATGTGTAACAAAAATTAAGATACCGATGGCAATTCAAAGATATGTTTAAACTATCAAAGTTAATTGCATCTAGGGCCGGGGATTTAGCTCACTGGTTTCGCTGCCTGCTGCGCAAGCGCAAGAACACAAGTTCGATCCCCGGTGCCAAAAAGCAAAACAAAACAAAACAAAACAAAACAAATTGCATGTATCCATTGCTAAATGTCTAGATCAGGATATAAGAACAAAATTTTTCAGATGGTAAAATATTCAGTTTCTATCCTCCACCCCACTCTGAGGAAGAAGGAAGGAAGGAAGGAAAAAAAGAAGGAAAGAAGGAACAGTATATATGAGAATCGATCATTAAAGCTGTCCTGTTTTACCTTTCCAAAACAAAAACAAATGTCCAAAAATCTAAAACTTTGACAAATATAAATAGTGAGTCCTGGGGAAATGGGCTCTCCCAGATATTGCTACTAGAAGTCCATATTGGTATAAACTATAGGAAAAAATAATTTGGCAACATCTATTACAATTACAAAATCACTTGCCTTGTGCCTCAATAATTCTACTTCTGAAAATTTATCCTGTCCATATATTCACAGGTAAATGAACAAGTTTTTACATTGCAATATTTTTGTAAGAGCAAAAGATTAAAAGCAAACAAGTACTCATTAATAAGAAAAGGTTAGATTATGATACATCCATATAAAAAGACACTATGCAAATGAACAAAAGAATAAATAAGCTTTTTACTGAAAAATCTTTATAATTTATTTTTAATTAAAATTAAGATGTAAGATTAATGAATGTAACTAATTATGCCACACTGTTTTCTTTTGGAAAGAAGTGAAATAATATACATTTGTATTTGTTTGTATTTGCCTAAGAACTCCAGAAGGAAAAGCAAAAATAAAATAAAAGTTATTATCCCTAGTAAGAAAAAATTGTACATGGAGACAAACATAGGAATGAGAGTTTTCATTGCATATGTTTGTAATTCACCTGATTTTTGAACCATGTTGATGGATTGCTTAATCTAAAAAATTAACAAAAAATAATTACAAACATTAAGCATAAAGTGAATCCTCAATCTGCAAGTTTGCCTTATCACAATTGAATCCACTTTCCCACTGTTCCCTTAGCCTGCATATCACACTACTGACTATTCCCTTCATCTAGTTCTCTCAAACCAACTGAATCATGGTAAATGTGCCTTGAACTGTGCCAGGAAACTCATTTCTCACTGATTAGTTTCTCAAGTTCAAAGCAGAAAGCAGCTGACAGGGTCATGGTCCTTAAAGGAAAAAAGACTATAACATACCCAGTTTAAATCACATCCCTTTGGTAAACTTTCCTCTTGCACTGTACTTCTTCACACTATTCATCATTCTTGTAATTACTTTCTTCATTGCTCAGAAAAAAAATCATTTTTATCATAATGATAGCTTAAATTTACGAGAATATTCTGTGCCAAGAATTATGTTTTGCATATATAATCAAATTAAATATTCACAACTAACCTGAAATACTATTACTATTATTTAATTTTTAAATATCAGGCCCAGGAAGGGTACATAACTTGCCTAGAGTCACACAGCCAAGTGATGGGGTCAGACCTCTATGGTTCCACCATACTTTATGTATTCCACCACCTGGGTCAGTGATGGTGGCAGGAAATACCTCACTTTTAGCTTCATTATTTCAAATATTTAAACTATTTTGTCTAATCCATAAAAATTAAGAAAATTATTATAGAAAGCATTACTTATTACAACAATGTAATTGAAACAGAAAAGATGCGTGAGAACTGTAATGTGGATCACATCCTAGCACTTGATTTTAGCCAAAAGGCCGCGAAGCAATTGATCACATCCTACCAAAAGGAAATATAGTGTGATTTTATTCCTTTCCTTCATATAAGCCTGATCATAAAATAATTCTTATCCATGTATTTACAATCATACATCATCCATTATATCCTCAGGACCAGACTAGACACAGTGAAGGAAAGCAATAGCACAAACAATGAAAAATTATTAACTTTAAGATTTTGTAGATACAGATGCCCCTCAACTTACAATAGGTTACATCCAAGTAAACTCACCATAAATTGAAAATACAGTACATTTAATTGGGGATGTAATTCACTGGCCTAACATGTGCAAGGCCCTGGTTTCCATCCTCAGCACTACTCCTCCAGAAAGAGACAGAGACAGAGAGAGGGAAAAGAAAAATTATCATATGTTAAAAATGCATTTAATATATCTCACTTACTGAACATTGGAGCTTAGTAGCACAGTAAACTGTAGTTGGTAGTTTCCTCTCAAAAATCCCTGGCTGACTAGGAGTTGTATGTGCTACTACCCTAGTAACATGAGAGAATATGGTAGTGCATATCACTAGCCCTGGAAAAGATCCAAATTTGATTTTGAAGTATGAATTTTTACTGAACATAGAATTTCACCTTCACATCAGTGTAAAGTCAAAACATAAGTCAGAGACATCTGCACTGATTTCATTATACTGATAGAGTGATTTTCAAAATTTGAAGTTGCCTGACAAAGAATCTTAGAAAATATTGGAATTTCCACTGAATCACGAAGGGTGAAATTATCTATACTCCCTCCTAAAATCCCCAACATTAACAATAAATTAATTTTTGTGGCATTAACTCACAAAGACAAAAAGGGTGAGAGAGAAAATTACAGGACAAAAATTTGGACATTGACAAGTTCATTATGCTATCAGCAGGGGAAACTGAGGTGCAACCTAGATGCTCGAAGTCTTGGCATTGGTTAGCTCTTGCAACTGAGCAGATACCCTCCAGTCATAAAAATATGAATATTCCAAGAAGACAGACCTAAAGGTACTGACAATGGAAGTTCCCTAGTAAAACAACCGAAGAATTTATAGTGACTTTTTCATTCTGAAAGGTCCACTCACACAGGCAGAGTAAGCTTACCGCTATTTAGTACTATACTCTTAAATAGAATCAGAGGCTTACTTTATTTTAGACTAAAATCTTAAATGAAAGAAACAGATAAAAAAACAACTTGACTGTCCTCAGAAATATACAAAACCAGACGTTGGCTACATAAAACAAGCAAGGTTCTATTTTACTTAAAATAACTGTAACAACAAAAATCCCATAAGTTAAAATAATAACTGCATAAATTAAAAATTTATTTAAAAACTTTTTTTCAGAAGGCAGAGGAAAAGTTAAAGTGATTGGAAATAGCAAAGAGAAGACATTTGAAGGATCAGTGTAAGTCCAACATCCAAACAGTAAAAAAATATATGAAAAACAGAAAACAAAGAATCACTTAAGAAATAGGGCCGGGGATTTAGCTCAGTGGTTCTGCCTCCTGCCTCACAAGAGTAAGTCCCAAGTTCAATCCCTGGTACCAAAAAAAAATATATTTAGGAAACAAAAGTTTTCAATTTTTAGGGGATGTATCAATTGCTGAGACAGTAAATTAAAACAGACACTAAAAAGGCATATATATTAGTCAACTTTGCATTACAATGAAGAAATAGCTAAGATGGGCTACTTGTGAAGTAAAGAGATTTACTTAGCTCACATTTGTAAAGGTTTAGGAGCTTGGCACTGGAATCAACTTATTTCTCATTTGTGTCATATTATGGCAGAGGCACATGTGTGCAGAAAAGCTTACATCATCAAACAAGAAGTCGGATAGAGAAGCTGAGGCCCCAGAGTCCTTTTCAAAGGCACATCTCCAAATAATCTAAGGACCTTCTACCAGTCTTTATCACCCAAAGGTTTCACTATCTCCCAACATGTTACACTGTGGGTCAAGCCTTCAACTACAATAGGCCACTGGGGGATATAATTAAATCATACTTAAACCATAGTGGCATATCATCATGAGACTTTAAAATCTGGGGACAATGGCAAAGTCCTAAAAGCTTCCAGAAATTAAGAAAGGTTACATGCAAAAGATAAAGATGCTAAGAAACAATGGAGGCCACTACCTCTAGAATTCTGAGGGAAAATCATTTCCAACTTAGAATTCTATACCCAGCCAAACTATCTATTGTATACATAGGTTGACTAAAGACTTTTTCAGACAAGCATGACCTCAAAAATTTACTCCTAAGCACCTTTTCTCAGGAAGTTACTTGAGGGTGTATTTCTGTAGAGCAGAAGCATTAACCAAGAAAGAAGACATAGGATCCAAGAAATAGGTACAACTCAACAGGGAGACAAAGGGAACCCCCAAAGATAATAGTGAATGAAGATCAGGAGTTGTCAATTATGTACCAGCACAGATTCAAGCAGGTAGTAAGACTAAAAGGATGAATTCCTATGTTTCAGTGGATTGAAACAATGTTTCCACAATTTGAAGACACTTTAGGGTTAACTTAATGAGCACAGAGAAAACAAAAGAAAAAAAATGAAACATTTATTAACATTGGGAAAAATAAGCAATGTGGGAAACAAACAGAAAGCTTAGCAAATGGGCACAATTCAAAATGGCCATATATTGACATCATAATGCAATGTTTGGTGATCTGAACAAAGTTCTGACATAGTTACAATGAAAAGATGAATGGAGGACAATTGTGACTAGATGTACTAGGGATAAGAGTAAAGAAAAAATTAAATCTTCATTTTCCAAAGAAGGAAGCCAATAAATTATGCTTTAAAAAATCAAGAAACATCCAGAAAAGTATACTGTTTTGAGGCAGAGTTAGATACCAAAACCAGCAGCAAAAAGTGTCTAATTAGGAGACTGAACAGTTGATGAGGGATCCTCAAGGCTTGGTTTTATGCAATAATTCTAGGTGTAACTATTTGACTCTTTAATGATCATGTATAACTGATGAAAATTGAAACTTAATTTAAAAAAATAAGTGAGTATATCTTAGGAGATAGGTAATAGGAACATATTTCAGTGTGCTTTCCTATGAAACATGAGTTTTAAGAAACAAATACTATCAAAGACATTAAACTAAATATTCATTACATGAAACTCACACTTTCTTTATAAAGCACATCATTATAATACACACTCCCTCAAAAGAGGAAAACCTAAATAATGAACAAGCCACACATTCAGCTAAAGAAAGCAGAGCAGCTGAGGAAAGCTAAAATAAAGTGAGACAGCTTCTTGCACACTGCTGAATGGGGCATCAGATTACAAAGAGTGAACCCTAAAGGTCTGTGGAGTAATAGAGCACAGCCAGAAGAAATGTAAAGAGAAAGGAGGAAGAATCTGAGGGAATAAGGGGAGCCAGTGCCAGAAGCATGCCCCCACACAGAGGAATCAAGTTACAGAATTTCCCTGATTTAAGAACTGGAAGTGGATTTTCCCACTTTCAGGAACAGTGAATCATGTTAGAACACATTGTACAGTCAGTCTGACCAAACATTTGTCAAACATTGAGTAATCTTTAAATTCTTAAGAAATTTTGATTCCACCTCAAAACAGTCTGAAGAATAAATTGTCAGAAAACTTAAAACAAGCCAGGCATGGTTTTCCTGCCTGTAATCCCAGCATGCTGGAGGCAGAGGCAGGAGGATTGCTGTTGAGTTCATGGCCAGCCTGTCCACTTCGAGATCCTGTCAAAACAACCTGTTTTTCTCTCATACTTCTCAAATGTTAAGCTAGATTATATGGTAGATTGTATAACTATCATGAATGGTCTAGTGGACTGTATTTTCTCATAATTATTTCATAGTTTCCTGCTATTTATAACTTGAGCTAGAACAATTCATCAGTAGGAAAATTCTGTATATAACATTCATTGAGGCTTCATTATGCAATTAGTAGGTTGCTCAGGATTGGCCTTGCTATCCTTGTTTTGGCTATTTTAATACTTGTTAGCTCCTCTTTAGGGTGTTACAAGTGAAAAGGATGCAGATTCATTAAATAATTTATTTTTCCATTTTCTAATAGGACCACAATCCAGCATAAGCTTTAATTAGATTTAAAGACTACTTCTAAGATTTTTTTTCCTTTAAACTCTCATTATCCTCCCTATTGTATAGATTGCTCTCTAGGCAAAAAAAAATTCAATTTTCACACATTTAAACTTTACAATAGAAGTCACAACTTTAGGCATTAGAATGGGCACAGTAGGAAAACCTCATTAGAATTTTATTTGTACAAACCCCCAAAGATTTTCATGGAAGTGATCCTTAAAAAGTTGGAATAATAGTCGCCCGCCACCCAAAGCCTCTACCTCTCAATACCAGAAAAAAATTAAAAGGCAACCAGAAAACAGTGGCTTCTGTTTGACTGAGGAGGAACTGTTCAAATGGAGAAAATGTCAGCACAAAGTATCCCACGGTACCCTAGGGGTGAAGGAGGGACCTTTTGAGGCACCTTCCAGGAGGAATGACCATGGGGTGGGGGAGGTATGAACCATTCAAATGAAAGAGGCAGTAGGGGGTGCTGTTGGCCAAAAGCTTGAGGAGTCTCCCCAGAAAAGGCAGCTCTTCCTCTAATTGTGCAGACTTAGCATAGGTGACATGGAAAAGAGAAAAAGGAGGCGATTTCACCATACTAGCAAGGTGTCACGGTGGTTTGAGCCCGTTGGCAAGCGCACAGAGAGGAGTGGGGACCCATCTTTCTAGAACACAGCTTGGGCTGCAGTAGCCAAGGAGAGGTGTATTCACACTTCTGTCTGGGAAAGTCAAGGAAACCCGAGTGAATAAAATATACTTCCTGTTTTCAAAGTACTTCCAGCCTACCACCATTAGTTTTACTAAAACTATATTTTTTCAATAAATACTTTACATACCACACACCAAAATTATTTCCAGATGGATCAGAGAGCATATGTAAAAATGGAAGAAAATAGAATTGAAAAGTTATTATAAACTTGAAGAGAGAAACAATTTCTAAGCATAAAAGTAGTGGAAAAACTAGAAGAGATTGCCAGATTTAATTACAAAAAAGAAAGAACTTTTGGATATTAAAATATGAACAAAATACAGACAATGGACTGAGAAAAATATTTAGTGAAATGTGACAGGTTTATATTTTTATCATATAAAGAAGACATACAAATAGAAATGAAAATTTATCATGCCCCAAAAGAGAAATGGACAAAAATCTTGAAAAGTCAATTTGGAGTAAAGAAAATGCATTTAGAAGACAAACATGAAAGTCAAGAAAATGTCATACCACAAGTACTTGAAAACTTGCACATTAAAAATAAGGTATCTTGGCTAGGGATTTAGCTCAGTGGTTTCGCCGCCTGCTGCACAAGCATGAGGACCTGAGTTTGATCCCCAGTACCAACAAAAAACAAAACAAAACAAAAAAATAAGGTATCTTAAAAAAAATACCCATGTGTGCAAATAATTCTTGATGCTAATGAAGTTGTGGTAAAACAAGATCTTCCATACACGGGTAGTAACAACATAGATTACTGTAACTTTTTGGAAAGCAGCTGCAGTTTGGCAACGCATCAAGGACCTCAAAAGTGTTTATGTTCACCAACTCTGTAATTATGCTTCTGGAAACCTATCCTATGAAACACTACACAACAAGAATTTTAATTGATGAAATATTCACTAAGAATCATTTACTATGGAAAAAAATTTGAAACAAGGTAAATGTCCAAAATTAGAATAGAATAATTTCTAATTTATTTATGTGGTTAAATAAATTAGATTAGAACAATTGGATGACATAGAAATGGCTATTCCACAATGTTGAATGAAGCAGAATATAAAATTATCTATTTGGTGTGATTATAACTGCATCTTTTAAAATTCAACAAATTTTTCCTTAAAGCATATAGAAAAATGGCTGAAGATAAAGTTTTGTTTTTCTGAGGCTAGTTGCCTGGAAGATTGTGGATATATTTATTTTCAAAAAAAATTTCTTATTTTCTATTTTCTAGAAATTTGTTATGAGCACTTATTAAAAAATAAATGGCCACAAAATTACTTGTATCCCTATACATTAATAATAAATAATCTGAAAAAAATTAGGAAAACAGTTTCATTCACAATAACAACAAAAAGAATAAAATATTTAAGAATAAACCTAACTGAAGAAGTGACAGACTTGTACACCACTATAAAACATTGCTGAAAGAGGTTAAAGCAGACAAAAATAAATGGAAAGACATTCCATGTTTATGGATTGGGTAACAGTATTATAAAGATGACCACACAGCCTAGAGCAATATACGGATTCAGTGCAATTTCTGTCAAAATCCTCTCGTCCAAGCAGGCCCAAGCCTGCTTAGCTTCCCAGATCAGGCACATTCAGGGTGGTATGGCCATAGACTCTATCAAAGTCCTAATGGCATCTTTTTGCAGAAATAGAAATATATGTATTCTAAAATTCAAGTGGAATCTCAAGAGATCCTGAATAGTCAAAAAGGAGAGCAAAATTGGAGGATTCACATTTCCTGATTTTAAAACATATTTCAAAGCCAGGCTAATTAAAACAGTGTGGTGCTGGCAAAGAGACAAGTAGATAAAATAGACAAGTAGATCCATGGGACAGAATAGAGAGCACAGAAATAAACCCTCATGTATGTGGTCAAATTATCTTCAACAAGGGCACCAAAGCCACTGAGGAAAGAGTGATCTCTTTAGAAATGGTGTTGGGTATAACTGTATATCAGCATGCAAAAGAATGAAGTTAAACCCTTACCTTATCAAATAACTCAGTGGATTAATGAACCAATTGCAAGACCTAAAACTATAAAGCTCCTAGAAAAAACAGAAGGTAAAAACATCATAACATAGGATTTGGCATTTATTTCTTGAACATGACACCAAAACAGAGAAAAGAGATTACATTGAATGTGAAATATTTGTGCATTAAAGGATGGAATGAATAGAATGAAAAGGCAGCATATGGTATACATGTTTACATATTATATTCTCAATTAGAACAAAAATCCAGAATATGTATAACTAACCCAATAATATATATGTATAGTAAGTTGATTTGAAATTGGGCAAAGGACCTGAAAGACGTTTCTCACATAAGAACATACACAAATAGTCAACAAGTATATGAAAAGATTTTCAACATCTTTTGAAAAGATGTCATCTATCAGAAATGCAAATCAAAACCATAAGGAGTTATCACTTCAATCATTATGGTAACCACTATTTAAAAAAAACAGAAAATAACAAGTTTGATAAGAATTTGGAGAAACTGGAATCCTTGCTATTGATGAGAATGTAAAACGGTGCAGCTACTGTAAAAAACAGTATGGCAGTTTCTCACAAAATTAAAAACAGAGTTACCACATGATCCAAAAATCCTGCTTCTGGGCATGTAGCCAAAAAAATTTAAATTAGGGTCTCAGAGAGATATTACATACTAGTATTCATTGCAGTAGTATTCACAATAGCCAAGAAGTGGAAGTAACCCAAATTTCCATTGACGGAAGAATGAGTAAAGAAAATGTGGTATATATATACAATGGAATATTGTTCAACCTTAAAAATAAGGGAGTCCTATCACATGCTACAAAGTTGATGAACTTTGAGAACATTGTGTTAAGTGAAATAAGCTAGTTACAAAAAGACAAATACTGAATGATTCCACTTATGTCAGTAGCGTAACTCATGACAACAGGAAATACAATGGTGGTTAATAAGAGCTGAGAAGAGGGAAAGGAAGTTGTTATTTAATGGGTGTACAGTTTCAGATCTGCAAGATAAAAATATTCTCTAGATTTGTTTCACAAAAAAATGTGATTATACTTACTACTACTGAACTACATACCTAAAAATGGTTAAGATGATAAATTTTATGCTGTTTGTGTCATAATAAAACAGTTAAGTCAAAAATAAAAGTCTGTCAGACACATATTAATTTTGATTTAAAAACTTTTAAAGAAAGTCTCCAGAAAGCTTCATTAAAGAATGAAACATCTTATATAAAGATTGCACCACTGCTGACATTTTATAAAATCAGTGCTGAATTGTCTGTTTTCCTACTTGTATTTTAGTAACAACCTTATTAGGTTATGATCCACATACCATATCATTCATCTATTTAAAGTATGCGACTCAATGGCTTTAGTGCATTCACATAGCTGTACAGTTGTCATCACAATAGGTGTCATGGTATTTCCAATAGACAACCCTTAGGTCTCTGTGACAGTCACTCCACTTTCATTCCCACTGCCCTTAGGCAACCACTAATCTACATTTTTGTCTCTATAGAGTTGCTAATCTTGGCAGTTCATGTAAATGGAATCATACTGAATATGATTTTTTTTTTTGGTACCAGGGATCAAACTCTGGACCTTGTCCTTGTGAGGCAGGCTGCAGAACCACTGAGCTAAATCCCCAGCCCTGAATGTGATTTTTTTTTAAGTATCTTGTTTGACTTAGCCTAATATTTTCAATGTTTGTCCCTAATGTAACATGCATCAATACTTACTTAAATTTTATTCTTAAATAGCATTTTATTGTATAAATATACCACATTTTATTTATCCATACAGTTGATGGATATTGGGGTTGTTTTGACTTTTTGGCTATTAGGAATAATCTTGCTATTAACAGTCAGATACAAATTTTGTGTAGGCAAAATATTTTTGTTTCTCTATGGTATATACCTAAGGCCATAAGGTAACTATTTTTAAACTTTTCAGAAACTTTAAAAAGAACTTCCTATAGCAGCCGAACCATTTTAAAATCCAACCTGTAATATATGAAGGTTCTCAATTTCTCCATGTTCTTGTTAACACTGTCATTATCTATCTTTTAAATTGTATGTACACTTCTTAGTATGAAGTGATAGCTCCTGTTTTTCTTTTTGATTTTCATTTTAGTAGTTAATAATGTTGAGCATGTCTTCATGTGCTTAATAGCCATTTTTATATTTTCCTTGAAAAAATTTCCATTCAGATTTTTTGTCCATTTTTAAATTGGATCATTTGGGTTTTTTTATTAAGTTGTAAGTGTCTTGGCTGTGCATGCATGGTGATATACACATGTAACCCAGCTGCTTGGGAAGCTGGGACAGGAGGACTGAGAGTTTGAAACCAGCTTGGGCAGCATAACAAGACTCTGTTTTATGCTAAGTGAGACAAGCCAGATTCAGGAAAAAAAAAAAAGTACTGCATGATATAACTTATATGTGGGATCTAAAAACACAGAAGCCCTCAAATACACAGAAACAGAAAGTAGAAAGATGCTTTCCCAGACAGGAGAGGTAGAGGAAGTGGGAAGATGGAATTAAAAAAAAAATTTCTATTGCCTTCTCATTACATCACAATAAACCTCAACCCTCTTACTATGACTTAAAAATTTAATAAGATCTGGGCATGACTACACCTCAGATCTGACCTCTCATCCCTCTCTTTAATTCTCCATGCCTACCAACAATGCTTTTCATTTCATCCTGTAACATGGCAAGCTTTTACCTGCTTCAAGGAATAACTGGCTTTTTCTCATTTGCACTTCAGCTTAAATGTTTTCTACACTGAATTCTATCTTTAGGAGCAACACAGCTCATTCTCTAGTCATTCTTCATTCCATATCATTAATTACCTTGCTTTATTTTCCTTAAAATAGTTATGATGATATGAAGCTATTCTGTGTATTTCTTTATCTTTCTAAAAACTAACCATGTCCTAAGATCCAGAAACAACTCCAGACATGCTCAGCCACCTCATCTTTGACAAAGGAGCCAACCACCATCACTGGAGGAAAGATAGCCTATTTAATAAAAGGTGTTGGAAAAACTGGATTTCAACCTGCCAAAGATGAAAACTAGACCCATACCTATCACCATGCACTAAACTAAGATTGGAGTGGATTAAAGATATAAATATTAAGACAGAGACACTAAACTTGCTGGAAGATAAGTTAGGTAGAACTCTTGAAGACATTGGCATAGGAAAAGACTTCATGAACAAAGCCTCAGCAGCATGGGAACTAGCACAAAGAATCAGCAACTGGGATCTCATCTTATTAAAAAGCTTTTGCACTGCAAAAGAAACCACCAACAGAGCTAACAGACAACCTACAATATGGGAAAAAATTTTAGCAGCTGTACCTCAGACAAAGGACTACTATCTAGAATATATAAAAAACTGAAAAAAAACAGACCCCCCCCTCCAAATTCAAAGACCCAATTCAAAAATGGGCATCTGAAATGAACAGACATTTCTCAGACAAAGAAGTACAAGCAGCAAACAAATATATGAAAAAATGTTCAACATCACTCGTCATTCGAGAGATGCAGATGAAAACAACCCTGAGATTCCACCTCACCCCAGAAAGAGTGGCTGCTATCAAGAAATCAACAAATAACAAATGCTGGCAGGGGTGTGGGGAGAAAGGAACCCTTCTCCATTGTTGGTGGGAGTGCAGACTGGTGCAAGCACTGTGGAAATCAGTATGGAGATACCTCAAAGAACTAGGACTAGAGGTCCCATTTGACTCAGCTATTCCCCTGCTGGGTATCTTCCCAAAAGAATTAAAAGAATCATACCACAGTGATATATGTGCACCCATGTTCATAGCCGCACAGTTTGTAATAGCTAAAGTTTGGAAGCAGCCCAAGTGCCCATCAACTGGAAACTGGATAAAGAAAATGTGGGTTTTTTATAAAATGGAGTACTACTCAGCCATAAAGAACAAAAAACTAGAGTCATTTATAGCTAAATGGATGCATATCGAGGCCATACTCTTAAGTGAAATAAATAGGACACACATGTATAAATACTGAATAGTTTCTCTAGTGTGAGAAACTGATAGTGTAAACAAGAGTTAAAATGATTAAAATGAATAATTGATAATTTGAAATAGGAAAAAAGGTCCAAAGACAAAGGAGTGAAGGGAGGGGAAGGGGAAAGGAAAAGAGGGAAAGGAAAAACTATGAGAAAAGAAAAAAAAATGGAAATGAAATCTATGTAAATAGGGAAGGGCAGAGGGGGTGAAGGGTGCACAGGTAATGGGGAAAAAATAAGAACCAAGATATATCATGTACAGGAACAAACACCCAATGACAAAGGTAGATGAATTGTATACCTAAAATGTACCAATCAAATTTAAAAAAACAAAACTAACCATGTCCTTCCCTTACGTGTACAATAGGTTCCACAAGAGAAACTATGACTTCACTGGTATCTGACACCAAATAGTATCCGACACATGGCAGATGCACAATTAATATTTGTCAAGGAATAAGTAGTATATGTGAAAGACAAAATAAAAATGGTATTTTTCCAGAAATAACTTACAGATTAGAAAAGAAAATGTATATTTATCATGCATTAAAACCGTCCTGAGTACCAGGCACAAACCAGGCATTTTGCTTGTCTTTGTGAACACAAAGTGGTCTCACTGTCTGTCTTGGGTCTTCATCATTACCTGCTCTAACTGTTACAATAATTTCAAATTTGTTAAAAAATATTTTTAAACATATACAAAAATAGAAATTAGTATCATCCATTCTGAAGCCTATCAATTATCACAGCTTTGCCAAATATGCTTCATTATTTTTTAAAAGTTTTTTTCTTTCCATTTTCTTTGCCAAAATATTTAAAAATAAACACAAGATCATGTCATTTTATTCCTTCATCCTTCAGTAAACATAGTTGAAGTGTGAACATTTTCTGATATAACTATAATGCCATTATCACCCTTAACTAAAAATAATGCCTTGCCAATATATAATAATATACCAAAAATCAAATTTCTTTGTCTCAAAAACATATGTTAATGGTTATTTTGTTCATGGAAGAATCCAAGTAAGGCACACATTTGCATTTAGGTGTTTCTTTAGTGTAGATTAACACCTTCTTATCCCATTGTTTGTTTGCAGAAAACAGGTTGTTTTCTATAGAATGTCCCATCTACTAGTTTTGCTTTTTGGATTCCTTATGGTGACATTTAACTCTGCCTATTATCCTTTGTACCACCTGTAAGTGGAAATCAGTTTTGGAGCCTTAACTAAGTTCAGGCTAAACCTGAGAAGAATATTTCATATGTAGTGCTATAGCCTTCACATCAGGAGGAATACATTTGTTTTTCCACCTTTAGAGAAAGTAAGATGAATCGATGGGTTCAGTAAATCTCTCCCTTGTAAGATTCCCCTTCACTTTTTGATTGGTTCCATCCCTTATTATATGTTGCCTGACACAAATATTTAGGAATTGCAAAACAAGGCTATCCTAATTGTACTGTTTATTATTTGTAATTCTTCTGTTAAAAAAAGAACATTTCCACATTATAAAGAGCTATTTGGTGGAAAAACAATGTGTAAAAGAAAGGTGAAATAAATGCCTAACTTTTCCCCTGTTGTCAACCCTAAAGTAAGTGGTACCCTAGTCGTTTTGTATGTTTTCAGTTTCCTCTCTCCCTCTCTCCCCTCTCTCCCATCCCTATCAAATTATAGGTTTTCATACACTTAATACCAATGTATTCTAGTGCATAATTTTTTGATGCTCAAATTGTTTCAAAATTGACAAATAGAAGTTCCTTCATATTCATTCATGTTCTTCTGGCTCATGTTCATTCATTTTTCATGTTTTCTGACCCAATGAGATATCCCAAACTCATCTGACAAATTCCTGCCCAGATCAAGAACAGGCATTCCTCCAAAGTGCCCTGACATGTTATCTGGACTCTACAGTCCAGGCACTAGTTGTGCTCAATGCAATTGATTGCCATTTCTTCTTATTCTCTTGGGTGGACAGAGCCAGAAAATTGTGTTTTTGAAAAAAAAATTGTGATACTGTAGATTGAACCCAGTGCCTTCCCACTGAGGTATAGCTCCAGCCCTCTTCTTCTTTATTTATTTATTTTTTTATTTTGAGAGAGAGTCTCACTAAATCACTAAGTTTCCTGGGTTAGGCTTGAATTTTCAGTCCTTCTGCCTCAGCATTCCAGAGTGCTGGGATTACAGGCATGTGCCATCATGCTCAGTCAATTGTTGAAAATTCAAAATACAAGAATCTAGTAAACATTTGCAGTATGTGTCAACTATATTCAATACACCTGTTAAAAATGCAAAACAAACAAATGCATATACTTGGGGTCTATTTCAAATCAGCATTGGCAAGATAAAGACAGCGATATTTTATATGAACAAGGCATAGTACACGGCACCCTTCTATGTACTGCTGAGAGTTCTGTTAATAAATATTGACCCAGTATTTTCCATATAAGATACAAAAGCAATCAGAAAATTCTAAAATGATTTTTTTAAAAGAGTAAAATAACTAGGTAAACATCTGGGAAAATAATTTGACTCTCCTCAATATACCAGAATACATCTCAGAAGAATCAAAGAAATAGATGTAAACAATAAAATCTCAGAAGCAATGAAACAAAATCATAGGGATTTTTTAATGAAGTTGTGAGAGACAAGTATGATCCAAAACCCAAAGCAAGAAAAAAAAATTAATTTTACAACAGAAATAAATAATTTTTGCATAGTAAAAATAATGAGCAAACTCTGAAGACAAATGACAAGCTAAACCAAAACAGCTGCAACTCAGATCACTGATCAAGAGCTAATCAACATAAAACAATGAGTAAAATTCCAGTAACCTAATAGAAAAAAACTGAAGGAGGACATGAACAGATACTCCACAGAAAAGGAAATGCAAATGACTCTTAAACATATGAAATGGTGCTTAACTCATTCATAGTAATAGAAACACACTATTAGGTGGTTACTAAAACTAGGGACAAGCTGTAAAAATAATTAATTTTACTAAATCAAAGATGTTTGCAAACAGATGTTTGCAAATAGAGATGTTTGCAAAAAACCCACAAAAAACAAACAAAAAAACATACTTCAACTGAACCAACATGTTAGGCTATACTAAATGAAGAAGCAGATATAAAAATTGAGCTGTATTCTATTAAGCCAGATATTAAAGAAACTTGCAAAAATGTAAAATCAGTGCCACTCTTTTCATTAACTTTTTGTTGTAGAAAAAGATAAGGCTATTTTTCATTTTAAAATATGCTAAGTTGTTTTAAAATAAATTAATAAATATTTACCTGTATTTCTAAGGTAGTAAATATCAATAGTAAGAGCTTTTTTGTTGTAGTTTTCAATAATTTTTAAGTGTGTAAAGAGTTCCTAAGATAAAAAGTTTGTGAACTGCTGTTCTAGTTAATTGCTCAAACTGACCACAAAACAGATATTAAGGCAACTCAATTGCCACAAAATAAATTAAGAAAGTATATATTTATCCCTCAATAAAGTATGCATTCTACCAAATCTCTAAGGCACACGTAAACATACAACTACATGTCTTTAAAGAGCATTAAGATAAGCTTTCAAATTTGTTTTTGGAACACCAGCATATCAACACATCCACACAGACACATATATTTTTTTAAAAGCTTGTTTATATTATACTTTGAGAAGAGGTATTTATTCCAGGAATGAAAAAATGGCTCAATATTAAGAAACCTATTTGCCCAATTCATTGATCAAGAAAGAAAAATCAGAGCCAATCCCACTGCCCAGGAGGAGGCTCCCAGGCCACCATAGCACTGCTCCCAGTGCAGAGGAGGTGAGCTGCATGGGCGCCAGCAGCACCACTGCTCCACCCTTCCCCCCGCCCATCGAAATAAGAAGACACGTAAACAAGACTCAAAAACAGACTTCCAGATTACCTACAGAAACCCCAAAGGGAAAAGAGATGGAACAATCTGATACTCAGCTGCCTGGACTCCCTGAACTGGCAATGAAAGAGAATCTGGAAAAAATGAAATCAGAAATAATTTCTCAGATAACAGCAGAGATTGTACCCATAGTGCAAGACATGATTAATAAGTCTAGAGAGGATGCAGATAAAAAGTAGAGGAGCTGAGGAACATGATGGAATTCCAACATAGGAAATAAATGGAATCCATAAAACAGGTACAAACAGATTTCCAGGAGATTAAAAACTCCACTGAAAGCTTACACAGCAGAATGAGCCAATGTGAGGACAGAATTTCAGATATAGAAGATAAGATTGCAATTAGTGACCAGGAAAAGAAAAATTGCTTTAAAATTGTAAGGGAACACAAGAAATCAATCCAGCAGCTGCTAGATGATGCAAAGAAGAATAATATAAGACTGATCGGAGTCAAGGAAGAAACAAGAGATTGCAGATGACATTAAAAAACTGTTCACAGATGTGATAGCAGAAAACTTCCCAAGCAGGGGGAAAGAACTTGACATACAGAGGCATGTAGGACTCCAAATAGCCTTGATCAAAAAAAAAATCTACACATAGGCATATAATAGTTAAGATTCCAGAAACCCAACGGAAGAACACAATTCTACAAGCAGTTAGAGAAAAGAAACAAATTACATACAAAGGAAAGCCCATCAGAATCACAGCAGACTTCTCAACACAAACCATCCAGGCAAGAAGAGCTTGGAGTGATGTATTTCAAGCCCTAAAGGAAAACAGCCTCCAACCTAGATTGATGTACCCTGCAAAACTATCTTTCAAAATGGATGGAGAAATAAGATACTTTCATGACAAAGAGCACCTTAGAAACTTCATGAATACCAAACCAGCACTCCAAAAAAATTTAGGTAATATCCTAGGAAAAGACAACACGGATCACAACCCCAGGAAGCCCAGCAGAATGAATCCGTTGGGTGTGACAAGAAATTAAATGCAAAGGGGGAGAATCTAACAAAAAGAAAAAGTCATGACAATGATAAGTCAAAGCATATCAGTTAGAACCATCAATGTTAATGGTCTCAATTCACCATTCAAAAGAAATAGACTGGAAGAATGGGTCAAGAAGCAAGATCCAACAATATGCTGCAAACAAGAAACACACTTAATTCAAAAAGAAACTCATAGACTGAAAGTTAAAGGGTGGAAAACAATATTCCATGTGACAGGAACCCAAAAAAAAAGCAGGAGTAGCTATCTTTGCAGATCAAGTGGATTTCAAACCAAAATCTGAAACACTTCTGGTCCCAAGAATTTCAGATAAGGGATAGTCAACTTGTATGTACAAACCTATTGTGAACATGTGTTTTCATTCCTCTTAAGTAAAAACTTAAGAACAGAACTGTTGGTTCTTAACAGTAATACAAGTAATTTCTATATTGTTTTCCAAAATGGTTTTATCATTTTACCTTCACATTAGCAGTATTCGAAAGTTCTAACTGGTTCACACCTAAGCTGACATCTGTTCTTTTAAAACTTTTAACTTCATCTCCCTAATGAGTGTATAATATGATCTTGTTATTGTACTGATTAGTATTTTTCTGATTCTAGTGTTGCACACCTTTCCTTGTGCTGTACTGGCTATTTATCATCTTCTTGTGTCTACTTTTTAATTGGGTTGTCTATTAATGAGCTAAGAGTTCTTTATATATTCTGATCATAGGTTACATGTATTGTAAATATGTTCTGTTTAAGGACTACTTTTCATTTTCTTAACAATGTCTTTTAAAGTTCTAAATTTTGATGGAATCTCATTTATCAATTTTTTTCTTTTAAATGGCTGTTACAAAGAAATCATCCAATCACAAATGCTGGTAGGGTGTGGGGAGAAAGAAACCCTTCTCCATTGTTGGTGGGAGTGCAGACTGGTGCAAGCACTGTGGAAATCAGTATGGAGATACCTCAAAGAACTAGGCTTAGAGGTCCCATTCAACCCAGCTATCCCCCTGGTGGGTATCTTCCCAAAAGAATTAAAAGAATCATACCACAGTGATATACGTGCACCCATGTTTATAGCGACACAGTTTGTAATAGCTGAAGCTTGGAAACAACCCAAGTCCCCATCAACTGGAGACTGGATAAAGAAGATGTGGGTTTTTTATAAAATGGAGTACTACTCAGCCATAAAGAACCAGAAACTAGAGACATTTATCACTAAATGGATGCATATCGAGGGCATCCTCTTAAGTGAAATAAATAGGACACATATGTGTAAATACCGAACAGTTTCTCTAGTGTGAGAAACTGAAAGTGTAATTAAGGATACACATGGATGAAATGGCCTAATAACATATTTCTCAGATTGTATTTCCATCGTGTGTCATATGATGGTATTGAAATTTAAATTAGGGAGAAGTTTGGCTTATGTGGAGTCTGCTAGCTAACTGGAGTTTTTTTTCCAGACCACTATTTGTTCAATGTTGGTTTTGGGGATCTTTCTGAAACAAATCACATCCTCTGTTGTCTTATTGGTACTTGAGATTTTTTTTAAGGTACATGGAAAAATGTTTAAGTGCTTTTCAGTTTTATTTTGATTGAGTTCTACTGTATTTTAATATTATTGTAGTTTTTCCCCTTGCATTGTTCTTCTTTGAATGGTTTTAATTTCTGTATGTGTGTATGTTTGATAATAAAGTTATTTTTAAATAAAAATTTTTTTCTTTTATACATCATGTTTTTTGTATCCTAGGAAATTCTTGCCGAACCTAAATTCATGAATATTTTCCCTTATAATTTCTTCTTAAAGTTTTATATTTTTAGTCTTTCATATTTAGGTTCATAGATCCTTTCAAGTTATCTTTATGTATAGAAATAAAGGGTTAATTTTTTACATACAGATAACAGGTGTTGTAGTACCATTTGCTGAAAACACTATCTTTTCCTCTGCTCTTGAGTTGAGTTTATGTTCTATGAAATGTTAATGTTAAATAATCTTTCAAAACTCAGTGGACCATATATGTGTGGTTCTATTTCCAGATTTTCTGTTTTATTACAATGATCTATATATTTTTCCTTATGCCAACATTGCCTTGATTACTATAGCTTTAGAGGAAGTCTTAAAATTAGGTAATAAGGGCCAAGGATTTAGCTCAGTGGTTCCGTCGCCTGCCTCTCAAGTGCAAGGTCCTGAGTTCAATTCCTGTACCAACCCTCCCCCCCAATATTAGGTAATAAATGTCTTCCAACACTGTTTTTTCTTTTTACTTTTCTAGGTCCTTTGTACTCCTACATAACTTAAATTTAAATATCCAATTCTTCATTTATAGCAAGTATATATAGACCTGAATTTTTATATATTCCTTGTGTTTTCTAATACTGCTAAATTCAAATTACACGTTCTAGGGGCTCCTAGAGATTTCTTAATATTTTCTCTGTAGATGATCATTTCATCTACATATAAAGATTTTACTGCTACCTTGCCAATCCTATGCTAATTGTTTCTTTTTATTGCCAGACTATTTTGGTTTGGGCCTAGGTTTCAAAGTTTAATGGACAGATGAAGAGTATGCATATCTGCCATTGTTCCCCACCTTAAGGAGAAAGCATTGTATCTTTTCCATTCATGTAAGGCATTTTTGCTGGAAGTATACAGTACATGTCTTATCCGTTGAGAAGTTTCTGTTCTACTTCTAGTCTCCTGATAGCTTTTACCATGAATAGCTATGGAATTTAGTCCAATACTTTTTCTGCAACTACTGACAGGATCATATGGCTTTTTCCTTTCCTCTGTTAAAATGATGACTTTTGGGGGTGGATCTTCCAATGCTGAACCAACAATGCCATCCCTATAATAAAACCACTTTCTACATCCTGCCAGATCTGACTTCTAATGCTTCGTTTTGTTAAACAAATTTTTATCTATGTTTATACTTTTTTCTTCTATTATCTTCATCCAGTTTTAGTATTAGCACAATGTTGATTTCCTAAAATGAGAGAAGTGTTCCTCCTTTTTTCTGCTTTAAATGTTTGATATAATTAACTGATATAATTCATCAGTTAAAATGTATATGAGCCTGTTTTTGTCATATGGGTAGGTTTTCAAGCTAGGAACATACTTTCTATAATAGGTGCTATTCAAATTTTATATTTCCTCCAGGGTCAGTTTCATTAATTTGTCTTCTAAGGTGCTTCTTACAAGTTGTCAAATTTATTTCAAAAAGGATTTTTGTAATATGCTTTCTATATCCTTTTAAATTCTGTAAAATCTGTGGTAATGTCCTCTAAATTTTGATATTGTAATTAAAACAATGTATAATTGATATTGTATAATAGGAAGAATAGGTCTAAAGGAGTAGGGGAAGTGGGAGGGGTAGGGGAAAGGAAAGAAGGGAAAAGAAAAAAATATGAGAAAAGGAAAAAAAATGGAAACAAAGTCTTTGCAAATAGAGAAGGGTGGAGGGGGTGAAGGGAGGGCAGGGGAAGGGGAAAAAAAAAACCAAGATATATCATGTAAAGGTACAAGATCCCAATGATGAATGTAACTGTATTTTATATCTAAAATATATGAATAAACTTAATAACAAAAAGAAAAATCATATGAATACCTGCTTAGCTGTTGAAAAGTTACTTAACAAAAATCTAAATTTCATTCCAAAACGAAATCATAAAATTACTAGAAAAATCATGGACTGTTTTTAAAAATATCAGCATTGAGAAGCTCTTTTTAAGCTGTCAATTTCTTGCTAAATCCCAGTTCAGTAGGATAAGAACATGGCAAAATCTAAGGGTTTTTTTCCCAATTACTGGTTTAAACTACATTGTGTCAAGTCATATTTTCCCATCTTTTGATAAAAATCTAGAAAAGATTCTATTACCTTCTGGTAACTTCAGGTTATTAAAATTCAGTCCATTTCAGTTTAAAACTCCAAAATAATTCAATTCAAAGCCTTCTCCTCTGTTAGACTTGTGATGGAGATTTAAAATCAAAACTGGTAAACTCCTAAATAAGTTGGCATTAGCAATACTAGCTTAGTCATGTACCGAGGCTGTCCTGGTCCAATGGGATGGATGGTCACCCTAGATAGATAGAAGGTCTTGCAATAGGGGGAGGAGGGACCATCCTCTCTGCTGTTCCTAATCTCTCTGCCTATGGATTCTAGACCTCATTCTTATAGTGTTGGGGAGCAGGAAAGGGAGATAGAGAAGGCAAAAGCCATATGTGTATCTGGTGGAGAGATACCCTTGAATCTGTTGGTTCCATACAGTAAACTTGCAAAGTTGGGAGAATATCTGGCTACACATTTTCCTTTCATAAATGAGAAAATAAGCCCATGAAGATGATTTTGTGCAGGTAAGTGTTAAAGAGTGGACTTGAGCATGTCCTCCAACACTTATCCATCATTCTTTCTGTTCCTTCCCATCCACATATATATCACAGCCAGGACTGGGGCCAAGCCTTAGAAGGCACTTGCCTCAGGCATAACATTAACAGGTGTGCTAGTAAAACCAATAGCCAAATAAATAATATCAGAGTGCAATATTTTAAAAATGAAAAGCAAAGCAAAATAATCTTTAACACAAAGTATCAATTTTAAATTAAGATAGCATTGGTATTATTGATTTTTGTTTTGTCCTAGCCTCTGGGAATCATAGGGCACATAGATGTCTAATATTCATCTCGGACTAAACATGTCTACAACAGAGCTCTCTAACTCCACACTCCATCTAATCTGTTCCAAGTCCTCTTCACCTTAGTAAATGATCCAGTTCATCAGGCTCAAAACCAGAGTCATTCCTGATGCTTCCCTTTCCCTCACACTCTATAGGCCACTCATTAGCAAGGCACACAGGACCTCCTTCCAAACTGCTTCCATTCTCCAGTAGTCTTTGTGTCCAAGGCTACTTCTTTGTACCTATTACTAATGTCACCTTGCCTAAGTCAGAAAATAGCTTCCTAACTTCTTCTTTCACTGTTACCCTCCTACAGTTACATCTCTTCCCTGCAAAAATAGTTCAGCAGTATAGTGAACAGAATGGTGTCCCAAAAATGATATGTCCAAATCCTGACACCCTGTACCCATGAATATTTGGAAACAGGGTTGTTCAAATGTAATTAAGAATCTCAGGATTTGTTGCTTCCTGCTGCTGCTTCTTGTCTTCTCCTCTGTAATGTCCCTCTGCCATGCCGCCCTGTCTTGGAGCCAGCCAACTATAAACTGAAACCTCTACAAACTTCTGAAGGAGATAAAGAACAATTAAAGAAATTTACTGAGTTAACAGAATGTCTGAAATATACTTTGGATGAAGAAAAGAAAAATGGTGAATTACAAAAAGAGATAACTGGATTTAAGAAACTTTTAAAATGACAAAAACAAAGTTAAATGAGCAGGAAAATGGAGACTTCAGTTTTCATGGAGATTTAAAATCCAATGAATTGGACATTCCAATTAACATGCTAATACACAAGGTTGATGATCTTTCAGCAAAACTGGAAACTGCATCATCCAGATATCTACATCTGGATAAAAATAATGCTTTTCTCCAGCAGAAGTTATTATCTATGAAAAATATACAAAAGAAATGTGAAACACTAGAGAAGAATGAAAAGAAGTTCGAAGAAGAAGTAGTTAACCTGAGAAATCACATAGAGAAGAATGTGGTAGAACATGGCCAAGTAGAACAGTATAAGCAGGAGATTGAAGAAAGACTCAGGCGGGATTTAGTAGAAAAATTAAAAGAAGTCAATCTATTTTTACAGACATAAGCAGCATCTCAAGAAAATTTACAGCAATTAAAAGAGGCTAATAATGCTTCCATGAGAAGTCAGATAGAACTCAGAATTACAGACCTGGAATCAGAGGTCTCTAAAATGGAAACTCAAGAAGAGTGCAATAAAATACAATTGGAAAACTATAGGCAATGCTATCTAGAAGAATTCAATAGAAGAAAGACATTGCCCAGTAAACTAAACAAGGCTAATGAGAGGCTAGAAGAGACCAATACCAAACTTCCGGTGGAGCAGCAACAAAATAGATCTTTACTGAGCACTGTTAGTACAAGACCTGTCCTAGAATGTCCTTGTGTTGGAAATCTTAATCATAGTTTGGTGTTCCAGAGAAGTTTTCTTCTCAGAGAAGAAACTTCCTGGTTCCTCCATTACACCCACAGCCCTCAAACAACAGCATGGAGAGCTACCTGTCCAAGATGCGGCAAGAGTTGGAAAAAAGTATAACTAGAGAAGTAAGAGAAGGCATGTTCCCAAAATTTATGAATTAAATTTATATTAATTGTTTTTTGAAATAAATCATAAAAAGCAAAAAAAAAAAAATCTCAGGATGAGATCATCCTTGATTTAGGGTGAATTCTAAATCCAGTGAGTGGTGTCTTCAGAAAAGAGAGTAGGATTTAACACAGAGACACAAAGAGAAGGCCATGCAAAGATGGAAGCAGAGATTGGAGTGATGAGTTTTCCTAGCAAGAAATACCAAGGATTGCCAACAGCCAGCAGAGGCCAGGAAACAAGCATACAATGAATTACCTCTCAGAGTCTCTATAAGGAACCAGCCCTGCTAACATCTTGATTTTGTATATACGGCCTCTGGAACTAATGAAGCAATACATTTATGTTGTTTCAAGAGACCAAGTTTATGGTGTTTATTTGTGCTACTGTGGTTATGCATGCTAGATAAGCACTCTAATAGCAAGGTACAGCCCCAGGCTGTGGTAATTTTTTTATAATAGCTCCAGAAAACTAATACAACAGCTTCTTATTGCTCTTAGAATAAAACCCAAGCTCCTAATTCTTCTTTCTATGGTGATATCACCTGGTTCCTGGTTTCTCTCCCTCTACTCCTTCCACTGTCCCTTGTTCCCTGTGTTGAAGCTAGATTAGCCTTTTCTGTCCCTCTAACATGGCAAGCTTTCTTCTTCCTTATGAAAAATGCATCTGGTGTCTCTTTTGACCAGGAAGCTCTTCCCTCAGATTACTGTACGGTTGGTCCTTCTTGTTATTCCATCTTTTGCTTGCTCACATATCACCTACCAAATAGACTTTTGTTATTCTTTTTGGTGACATAGCTGGAAAGGCCAGATATTCACTTTCCCAGGCTCCCTTGCAGCTTGGTCTTGACCTCGTGAGCTAGGAAATGGCTGTCAGATGTTGGTATGAAGGAACAGGGAAAGCACATGTACTCTCTCTGGGGAGAGAGCTGACTACAGCAGTACATAGGTCTGGCTTCCAGTGGGAGCAGAGCCAATGGCTTCAGCATAATGCTTGGTGACCAGAAGAGCCTCCTGTATCATTGAGACTCAGTCCTGTATAGGCTGAAAATCCTTTGTCCAAAATGCTTGGGACCCAAAGTACTTCAAATTTTGGATTTTTTCACATTTTTGAATATTTGACTATATATAATTGATATCTTTGGGGAAGGGACTCAGATCTAAGCACAAAATTGATTTATGTTTCATACACTCTTTATACACAACCTAAAGGCAAGTTTATCCAATATTTCCCACACAATACATTTGCATTTAGTGCTGTAGAAGTTTTGGATTTTGGAGCATTGTGTTTAGATTTTTGGATTAGGGATTACATGCACAACCTATATGATGATCAAGGCATTCCTCCTGCAGTGTACTCTCTTAGGACTAGTTCCCTAGTCTTGCCACATATCCTTTTACTACACTGTAATCTGCCTAATATAATTCAGAATGAATTTCTATAGCATGCCACCAGGAGCCTGGACCTCTCCCAAGCCTCTAGTACTTCCCTTGTCCATGCAACATAACTATGCCCACTTAGCTTGTGTTGCTTTCTATATAGAATTTATCACTGTCTGAAATTTTTCTTTATTTGTTTCTTAGCCAGCTATCTGTCTCTCTACACTAAAATTCACATTCCATAGGGCAGGAGTGAAGTGTCTTACTTTCCAGCTTATACTCAGCACCAGAACATGCCTGGACTTAAGCATCTGTGTGATGGAGAGCCTTTGTAAGAACAGTAGAAAAAAAAAAGACAATTGCTAAAGTGTAAGATGATTTCAAATGACCAAGATGTTCACAGCAGAGAATCCTCCAAATTATAATGATGAATTTGGCTTTATAAAGACTATAAAGGAGCTTTTCAGACCACACTGAGGTCATTCATCAGCAGGCACTGGAGACAACCAGAGGTCCATTCTGCACCTCAGGTTTTTTGAGGAAGCTTAGTCCCTGCAGTGTGGCAGGTTGGCAGTCTTTCACAAAAGCAAGAAGGAACATTGAACAGTGAGAATTTCTCATACCACAGCCTGTAATTCTGTATTCCCATAACAATATGGCCAAAGCAGTCATATACTGTCTATTAATATACTGTTCCAGGATACCTTTTTGAGGGGTCTTGGACAACTATTCTGAGGTTTTCAGTATAAATATGTGTATATACACTATGTTAGTTATATATTGCTGAATAACAAAGTAACACACATTTAGCAGTTAAAACCAATGTACATTTATCATCTCATAGTTTCTGTGGATCAGGAATACAGGTATGGCTTATAAAGGTCCTTGGCTGCAGTGTCTCTCATTAGTGCCACAGTCAAGGTGTTGGTCAGTTCTGGGGTTCCACCTGATGACTCAGCTGAGGAGGAATAGGTTTCTGCAGTCCCATTTTTTTGTTAGAACTTCAGCATTTTCTAGGTGGAGCTAGAAGTCTCCATTTCACATGTGCCTCTCCATAGAGCAGCCTCCAACACAGCCCCTCGGCTCTTTAACACTATCAAGCAAGAACCTTTTGGGAAGATGAGCCAGAATCTTATTTAAAATATGCTCATGGAAGTGGCAGTCCAGGACTTTTGTCAAATTCTAGTATTTGGAAGCAAGTCAAAGATTCCTATACTCAAGGAAGGAAGTTCCCTGGTGACCTGAACAATAGGAGATGGAGGGACTAGGGCCACACTGAGCCTGTCCACCACAGAAAGCAACACAGTAGAGTCAATATGTGGGGAGAGCCACAGAATCTTCTCAAACAGGAGGGCAAGTGGTAGACGTGTTTGGTAAAACATTGTATAAACCCTACACAACATAAAAAGAACAAGCCCAGGAAAAGGGGCCTTCAGGTAGACATATTTCTGGCCTCCTTGAATGATGCTGGATCACAAAAGTGTGGTAATAGAAATCCTCTGCAGGTCATATGCTAGATCCAAAAACTGACACTGTAGACCAGTGACTTTCAGATGTATGCAGGCCTGGAAGCAGGAGGTGGGGAGAGAGAAAAGGCACTGGGGAGCTCAGTGGGCAGGACATTCAGGTCCATTCCCACAGAGAATTCTATGACCTTTGCAGAGGAATTATTGTAGAGTGATGTATAGAAAGCCTTTCTATTCATGCTATTTTAATATAATAGGATCCTATATCTCTCAGATGTATTACTGATATTAATGTTAAGTTGAGCACTAGCATAGTGATAGCTCAGTGTGGTGGCTAACCCTGCAGACTCTAGAATTAAACTGCATGGGTTCAAATGCTGGCTTCTCCTGGGACCTTGGGCAGATTATGTAACTTCAGCTTCTTCCTAAGTAGAAAATGAATAACTGTGGATCTTTTCTAGTGTTAATATGAGGATCAAATAGATCGACAGAGCACTGGTGATTGTGTTGGCCTACTATCACGTGCAGAGTACTACACTAAGTCTTCAGATGTAATCCTAAGAAGCCATGAGGAGTTGCCTCTAGAGTACTCTCCCTGACCAATGCAACATGAGCAAATACAAAAGAAAGTTTTAAATTCTCCTTTTTTTTTTTTTTTTTTTTTGGTACCGGGGGTCCTTATGCTTGCGCAGCAGGCGGTGAAACCACTGAGCTAAATCTCTGGTCCTTCTCCCTTTTTTTTTTGAGAAAGGGTCCACTACGTAGTTCAGGTAGGCCTCAAACTCACTATGTAGCCCAGGCTGGCCTTGAGTTCATGGTGACTCTCCTGCATCAGCCTTCTGAGTGCTGGGATTACAGCCATGCACCACCGTGCTTGGCTCTCCTTGGTTTTTTATTTTTAACTTTCAGGCTGAAGAAGTTTGACATATAAAATTTGATTTACATCCAAAATTCTGCTACTAAAAGTGTCTAAAGAGACTCATCCACATATGCATGTGTGCTAAGTATTTTTTAAAGTAGTTTAAAAACTAAGTAGTTTTTCAACTGCTCTAAATTTCCTTCTTGGAATGGATGACACTGCCATTGCACAGAAAGGCCAGTAGGTGGCTGTCCACAGCCTCACACAGTTATACCTGCAGCACACATCTTCACAAGGCAGTTTTGAGAGAGTTAAAAAAATGAGTAAGAAAGACTATGGACACAGATGTTGAAACTATATTTTGTAAAGGCCTTAGGAATGTTTTTAAAGGTAAAATGCAATGAATATATAATTCATTTGTTTTCACCCTTAAAATCTCATTACATTATTGAAAGAAGTATTTATTTGGGTACAACCTTCCAGAGAGCAACTTTGTACCAAAGTATTTAAAACAGTCTTATTCTTTGATTTAACCATCAGATATCTATATCTATATCTAGAGATCTAGATAGACACATACATATCTATACCTATATAGATATCTAGAGATATAGATAGACATATACATATCTATCTCGATATATAGGAATTACACATACATGCGTATTGAAGAGGGAAGGTGGTGATTGTGGCCCACCAGAAATATTTGACCGTGACCATGTCTGGATACATGCTTGAATGTCAAGACTTAATAGGAAGGATTACTACTGGCATCTAGTGGGTAGAGGTCAGTGATACCAAACACCCTATAAAACATAATACCGATGGATGTGGTGGTGAACACCTGTAATCCTAGCACTCAGGAGGCTGAAAGAGGAGGATCTCCATGAGTTTGAGGGCAGCCTGGGCTACATAGTGAGTTCAAGGTCAGCCTGAACTACATAGCAAGACCCTGTCTCAAAAACCAATCAAACAGAGGCTGGGGATTTAGCTCAGTGGTTCCGCCTCCTGACTCACAAGCGCAAGGACCCGAGTTCAATTCCTGCTACCAAAAAATACACAAAAAACAAAAAACAAAAAAAACCCCCAAACAAACAAACAAACAAAAAAACTCCCAAAGGACAGCCCCACCCCATATCCAGCCCCAAAATGTCAATTATCCTGACTGTGAGAAGCCCAGATCTACAATCATGTACCTCATTATACTGTTTAGAAGAGTAAAAAATGGGGGAAAAAAAGAAGAGCTAAAGATGGGAAAAGAAACCTAAATATCTAAATAGAGGACTGGTTTATCAAATTGGGAAATAATTTTCTATTCAATTCATGATTATTTGGTTATTAAAAGGTATGTTGCAAAATAGTATATTTATTTTGATAAAATAATCAAATTGTACATAGACTATGAGTCTATTTTTTAAAAGAGCTACATACATTACCTGAGGGTGTATATAAACAATGTTTGTCTTGGAATGGTGGAATTATTTACAGTTTGTTCATCTTTTGCTTATTAATTTCTATTATTTCTTCAATACTATGTCACATCTAATATTAGAACATAATATTTTAAATAGAAATTTGGGGACATAACAACTGCTACTTTTCAAGATAGAATACAACAAATGTTTGAAAACAAAACTAATAAACTTTAAAATACTGATCCTCCTCCCAAATATCTCCCCTAACTTCCTTGGCCCTTGCTCCCCAGCCCTTGATAAATACAATTTTAATCTCTATTTCTGAGCCTTTTTAGGTTCTGCCTATCAGTGATATCATACAGTATTTATCTTTCTGTGTCTGACTTATTTCATTTAACACAATGTCCTCCAGTTTCCTCTCTGTTAAATCAGGATTTCCTTCTTTTTATAGGGTAAATAATATTCCACTGTGTATATATTATATTTCTTTATGTATTCATTAATGAACACTTAGGTTGTTTCCATACCTTGGCTATAATGAATAATGTTGCAGTGAACAATGGGGAGTGCAGATGCCTCTTTGAGATATTATTTCACTTTCTTAGCATAGATAGCTAATATGGGATTTCTGGGATATATGGGTGGTTCCATTTTTAATATTTTAATGAATATCCATACTACTTTTTAAAAATATAGTGATGTTGTTAATTACAGTGGTCTAATACTACATTACCCAGCCATTTCCTCAGTTTCGGCTCCATCAGCCATTTTCCCATACATGCTGGGCATATTCTGCCCTTTTCTGTACTGAAATTCCTTTTTTAATTGTTCAGAAAGTTAACATGTTCACCATTTCCTCAAACACTTAAAAAGTAAGTGTGAGGGGCTGGGGGTTTAGCTCAGTGGTTCTGGTGCCTGCCTTGAAAGCCCAAGGTCTGGAGTTCGATCCCTGGTACCAAAAATAAATTAATTAATTAATTAATAAAAAGTAAGTGTGATGGCTTGTGTTTAGATGTCCCCCCAAAGCCTCATTCAGTCATAGGTGGGACTTTTTCAGAGGTGGCTGGATCTAGTGTGATGCTGGAATTGATTCATGGTGCAATTCTAGGATTAAGGGCACTAGGATTAAGGGTGTGACTGCTACCTGCCCTAAGTAGCTTGATAAGATATAAGAGCTAGAAAGAGCTATGGTCCTCCCTTGCTTGCTTTTCTGTCTTCTGCCTGCCATGAACTGTTTCTCCTCTGCGATGTCCCTCTGCCATGTGCCACTCTGCCTTGGAGCCAGCCAGCTATGGACTGAAACCTCTACTAACTGTAAGCCAAATAAACTTTTCCTCCTTTAACTTTTTTGATGTCAAGTATTTTGTCTCAGCAACTAGAAAAGTAACTAAGACAGTAAGACAAGACTGATAATAGATATGGAAGGTTTGTTTTTGAAAACAATTATAATTGTACTTCTCTAGCACTCCTTGAGTTTCTGGGTGTCCTGTGAGCATTGGTAAGATATGAAGACAAAAAACAATGAAGGCTGGTGTCCACTTTCCCTGAAGGTACACACTCACCACCCTTGGTGCTTGTCAGGTAAAAGGCCGAAAACCAAGACCAGACCAGGCCACAACAAGCCTTTATTGTAGGGAAAATCTGCCAGGCTGTCTCTGAACAAAGAGATGCAAAAGCAATAAGGCCAAGACAGGAAGTGCCTTTTATAGGAGCAGGGGTGGGGCTTGCAGGAGCTGAGGTGGGGCTGAGTGAGGTAGTGGCTAGGGACTGGAGGAGCCTGTGATGTTGTCACTAGTTGCTAGGGGAAGAACAAGTATTAGGTTACTCTTTTGGTGAGAGTAGGGGCATTTTGGAAAGAAGGTAGCTATTATATACAGCAGCCACCCTAAATTGGAGGGAAATCTATCAGTGCTAATCTAGTTTGGGTTGATCACATCCAGAGAGTTGGTCAGCTGCATGTTTCTTGTTACAGATAACCACACCAGTAAGTTAAGGTCCCAAGGTTATGTAGTCTTGTTTGAGTTACAGCTACTAAAATAGGAACACAGGTTTCTAGATCTTCTGCTGCAAATTCTGCTAATAAGTATTTATTGTCAATGGATTACATTAAAAAAATAACTGAATCAGAAAATATCCAAATTTAACATTTAAATTAATTGCTAAATGGCAGCAAAATCTGGTATATCCATCAAACAAAGACAGTTATTAGCCAAGTCGTTTCAAATATAATTTCCCCATAAGGATCAGAAGAGAACACCTCAAGAAAAAGCCCTGATGAGGGGTCAGTAGTGCTCTGTTCTTCACCAGTTCAATACATACAGATATCTCCTTTGGCTCTGTGCTTCAACTACAGTTGAAGCCTGAGGTTATTTCTTCTTTCTGCCCTCTACTAAAACCCATCTCAAGGATTTGGTTCCATTTAACCTCGGCCTCAGCTTCTTTATTTTTACTAGTAATGTTTGCAGTACATAAGGATTATATTCATCATGGGGAGTTGGTACAGGTACATAACACATCTTAATTCTTTTTACTCCGCCAACCCCCTTCTCTTGGCCCCTTTCCCATTTGCAAAAGATCTATCTCCCTGTTTTCTATTATCTGTCTTGACTATGTGTGATACGCTCTCCTCTGACCAGCTGAGCATTCTTGGGTTTCCAGGGCCCTTTGTCATGTATTTGATTATGAACAGATGTTCAGTGTTAAGGAAATCCTAGAGGTCTAATCCAATACAGTATTTCTGTATCCGAAAAGAGAGGACATCACGTTTTAGAATGGGGAACTAGCGTGTTCCAGGCCCGACCTCGGGGTTCCGCACTCCCACCCAAGGGTGCGAAGTGTTCACCCTCACATCCCCTAAACGAGGAGGAGCCACCGCCAGGTCTCTTGCAGGAGACGAAGATGCTTATGCCGGTTTAGGGAGCCAGAAGCCTAAATAAAACAAACGGACATTTCAGGCGCGGATAAACTGCTGCCTACTAATTTTAGAAGGAACAATATCTGGCTTGTTGGAATCTTTTTTTCCCCAAGAGCCATGTTAATTAAACTCAGAATAGTCGCTCACTTGTTCAGACAAAAGCGAGTTGATTTGGTTTGGGAAGCAAAACTTGAACTATGAAAACTACAAAGGCAGGCTGCCCTTTACCAGTGGACAAGGGGCAGTGCGTCGGTCAGGGGAGTTTCTCAGGTTTCAGCCGCGCCTGCTCGTCTTCTAGGCCAGGTGGCTGGACAACCTAGGTAGCTGCGCCGGCGGGAACCCCATCCTGAGGGGCTGTGACTCCGCCTAGACGAAAGGGGGCGCCCTGAGCCGCGCCGTTCCCGCCAACGACGCGGGTGCTCCAGCCTGGCGCCTCGTAGCCGCCTCCTCAGCGCGCGCGCGAGTCGGTTCCTCTTCCGGGGCAGGAGAGACCCGGATGCCCGTGAGTTATATAACTGCCGCTCGGGGCTCTCGCCTTTCTTTCTGAGGAAGAGGCGTACGTGGGGCAGGCTTTGTTGGCCGCGTCCGCTCGTGCTCCTGGCTCACCGCTGTTCGCTCTCGCCGAGGAATAAGTCGGTCAGGAAGCCGCGCCGCCGCCATGGTGAGAAGAGCGGCGCCGCGCGGCTCGGGCTAATGTTGCGGACCCGGCGGGCGGCGGGAGCGCGCGGGCTCGGCTCGGTTCGGCTTCCCAGCAAAGGGCTCCCGCGATGGTGGAGGGACCGGGAGGCCACAGGATCACCTTATGAACTGCTTTTTTGTTGTGCTTTTCGCCTTTCATGTGTAATAACAGGCTTTCAAAGACACTGGAAAGACGCCCGTGGAACCTGAGGTGGCGATTCACCGCATTAGGATTACCCTCACCAGTCGCAACGTGAAATCCCTGGAGAAGGGTCAGTAGGGTAGTTTTGAGGTGAAAAATAATGTGTTTGACTTCGTCCATGCAATTGCCTGGAAGTGGCAGATGGCTAATCTTATAAAGATAAGAACGAGCTGAAATTATTTTCAGTTCCCTTGTTACTTGGTAGCAATTAGACGTTTGGCGATGAGGAGACACCGACTGTGTTGAACTATAGTGATAGCTTTATACGCTATTCTGAGCCAGCAGCTGAGGTTTCTTAAACCAGTTTTAATTGTTTGGAGCGAACTGTGAGGTTTTGTTTTGTTTCAATTTCCTCGTAGTGTGTGCTGACTTGATTAGAGGTGCAAAGGAAAAGAATCTCAAAGTGAAAGGACCTGTTCGCATGCCTACTAAGGTAAGTACATCTTGGGGACAGGAAGTAGTCTGGCTGGCAAAAGCATTGTTTGATGTTAACAGTACAAGCCCAAATTAAAATTGCTAGTGTTGCATGTATTGGGTACCTAATGTTTAGAAGTGGCTGTTTGAAGTCCCAGGTTCTGGGTGGACTGTTCTGGCAGGGTGAAAGAGCACTGGTGGTCTCACATGAAATATACTCTGTACTCAGATAACAGTTTTAGACAGGTCCTATGTCCTGCAGATAAGCGTTAAACACTAGGTTTCTTTTACCTTTTGTTGCAGACCTTGAGAATCACTACAAGAAAAACGCCTTGTGGTGAAGGTTCTAAGACATGGGATCGTTTCCAAATGAGAATCCACAAGCGACTGATTGATTTGCACAGTCCTTCTGAGATTGTTAAGCAGATTACTTCCATCAGTATTGAGCCAGGAGTGGAGGTTGAAGTCACTATCGCAGATGCCTAAGGCAACTGTTTTAATAAACTGATAAACAATTGTTAAAATGTGTTGACTTTCATTTGACATGTCTGTTAGGAAGAGAAAGGTGTCTTATGAATTTTATTTCACTTTTCAAGTAAAATCTAGACTGATATATTTAAGAAACCCACACCCGTTTATTCTTTAGACTATTTGAACCATTCATAACAATTCAAGACAGTAGTGCATTGAGCCACGTTGATGTAAATGCCATTTTTCAGTGTGGTGTAGCAGTTTGTAACTTTAGTCATGTGTTGGAACTCTTATGCAGAGAAGTGGTAATAGGGAAGTAAGTGTCCTACTGGCACTTAATGTTAACATCAATGGGTCATATCTGGATAGACGTTTTAAAATAAATTCCTTGGAAATACTTATTACAGAGCAGGTCTTTCTATGTGAGGATGTTTACATACATATGTATGTGCACATAGTAATGGTGCTGTTCTACAGGTAAGCTGGCTTTGAGCATTAAAGTTCGTTATTGTAGCACTACAGTGGCCTTCCTGAAATTTAAACAGGTTTGCCAGAACAGAATTTGTTCTTTGTGACTTAAAGGTTTTTGCTATTAAAATTTATTACAAGATACCAGTTTAATTTTATCTGAAGGGAAATTTCCAGAAATGTGTGTTTAGAAGGTATTTAAGCATTTTTACAAATTTTGTAAAATTCCCTTGGAAAAATTTTAGTTACCCCTCTTGCTACTTAAATAGGATTACAGTCCTGGGGTAATTCATGCTTTTCCTTTGGGTTTGGGCTTCAGAATTATTAAGTATACTCGCATTACTTTGGTATGTCTTAAAGTCAATGGAAATTTCTGTATATATTGTTTCACACAGCTCAAGAGTTGACATACCTGAAATGAAATTCATCTCTCAAGCCCTGTGATCTGTCTCAGCCCATGGTCCACCATATAGGTACACAGACTGTTGCCTGAAAGTGGAATCTTTTATCCTCTCCTGTTCCCCTTAACAACATTACCTTTATGTCTTTTAGCAGATCTCTTAAACAGAACTTAGGTTAACATCAGGGATTCAAGTTGCTAAACTTGCATTAAAAATCCAGGATTTTTAGGGCTGGGGATTTAGCACAGTGGCACCAACCGTACCTGCCTTGCAAGCACAAGATCCTGAGTTCAATCCCCAGTTCCAAAAAAAAGAAAAGGATTTTTAAATGTAAATTAGACCAATATTTTTGCAGTGAGCCATTTTTTCTTCTAAAATTATGTAAGAGTAGCTTGGGGAACACTTAACAATTTTGTAAATACACTACTATTGTAATTCATGAATGTTTTAGGATATGGGATAATTAACAATCAATGCTAATGATCTGTTCTTGTCAGAGAAGCTGGCTTTAGTTTAATTCTTGAGTGAATTCTCAAGAGCCAGAGAATAAGGCCTGTATGTTCTATAGCTCCATTTTAAGTATTCTGCACACTAGGGAGTGCTGGAGAGCTGTTAAGGTTACCTGGAGATGTGTGGCTTACAGAAGTACAGCACAGATTAGTTTTAATTATGTTAAGTATATTGGAAGATAGAAGTCTGGAATATACAGTATCCTGAGAGGACTAATAGGGAAAAGATCTAGATTCTGTGAAAACATTAAAGTCACTTAAAACTAAAGAGCAGATTCTGTGAAAAATCCCTCAATCCCAAAATGAACTGTTGTGAGCTTGAGTAATTGTATTTTTTTTTACCAGTAGATGGTGTTAAAGCTGGGAGTAATACTTCAAAAGCCTCTTACGTGCCTGAAATACAGTGCTTCACATCTAGGGAACTTATTAATTTCTATCCTTTTGGATACAAAACCCCAGCATGACCTTTGAATGTAAAGAATGGAGCACAGGTTAAACTGGTAATGATTTTGTGAATGCTGTTGGCCATCTTGTATGGATGGGAAGTTAAAGGTTTACAGTGAGAGCCTTCAGTCATCTCTGGATTCACAGAATACTGCTTTGCTTCTATTTTAGAAATGTGACCTAGCTAATTTAGCAAGGGAATTGGAACTATATCACTGTTCATTGCTAGATCAGATTTCTTCACCTGGCTTCTCTAGAGTGCTTGTGTGTATGCTCTGTGGATGTAAAATGAATAAGAGGATGTATGAATAGAAAGCCTGGCCATGCACACATAATTCCAGATATACTTAGATAAGAGGGCTTAATCGAGTTACATCTTTAAGCCTGGGCCCATGTGCCAAATAAGGATAGTGATAGTAACTATCTCAAATGTGTATTTGGGTGTTCCATTGCCATTGTCTCTCTGGGAAATATTTTCCATTTAAACCAAGACTAGCTTGCTAAGGGCAGGGATTTCGTGCTCCAGGACCTTGATTCCCAGAGGATGTGGCACACTAGCTCACCTATGCTGGATTGTTACTGAGAAGTATATTTGAACCCCCAGGGCATGCTCTTCTCTTTTTTTCCTTTAAGGGGAATTGAACGTAGGGCCTTTGCACTGAGCTACATCCACTTTTCTAGGTAGTTGCAGGATTGATCTGCCTCTGATAGTCTCAGTGCCCAGAATACTGGGATTACAGGTGTGTACCACCATACCCAGCTGGGACATTTCTAACAGCATCGTCAACAAACAAGTGACCAAGCCAGTCTAACGGTATTGAGAATTTGGCAGAGCCAATTTTCTATTTTGAAAGAGGGGCTAAATTAATACTTCCTTCATCGTAGAAATAGCATATTTTAGTTTAATAACAAACTCAGAACCAGAGAACTGAATGCCAGTTTATTTTTGCTTTACATATTGTAGTTAAATTTTTTCATTAACTTAAAAACGCCCTATCCTAAGAGATACTATTAACACCAGATTTTTCAGAACTTTTATGTACATGTTAGTATATATAATAAATCTAGTCATAAAATTTTAATACAAATAAGACTACTAAATTACTGTAATTTGATCAGTCTTAAAAGAGTTTTTAAATTGACCATTATACATGCTTATGAGGTTCAGTATGTTGTACATATATACAACGTGTAATGGTCAAATCAAGATAATTATTTCCTTACATTGGGCCGAGGATGTAGCTCTGGCACAACACTTACCTGGCAACCTCGAGGCCCTGAGTTTGATTCCCGGTACCAAAAAAAAGAAAAATTTGCAGTAAACATTACATTGAGAACATTTGGACTCCGACTCCCACTTTTTTTTTTTTTTTTTGTATTAAATTCTTTTATTGGTACATTGTAGGTATACAACACAATTACATTTCTCATTGGGAATTGTACCTTTACATAATGCATCTTGGTTCTTATTTTGTCCCCATTCCTAGCCCTCCCTTCACGCCCTCCACCATTCCCTATTTACAAAGACTTTATTTCCAGTTTTTCCATTTCTCAGCATTTTTTCCTTTCCCTTCTTTCCCTTCCCCTGCCCCTCCCACTACCCCTACCCCTTTGGACCTTTTCTTCCTACTTTACATTATCAATTATTCATTCTAATCATTGGTACATTTTAGGTATACAATATAATGACATTCATCATTGGAAATTTGCACCTTTACATAGTCTCTCTTGGTTCTTATTTTTCACCCTTGCCCAGCCCTCCCTTCAACCCCTCCAGTCCTCCCTATTTACAAAGATTTTGTTCCTATTTTTCCATTTTCTCATATTAATCCCATTCCCTTCTATCCTTTCCCCTAGCCCTCCCACTTCCTTCCCCTTTGCCCCTTTTCTTCCTATTTCACATTACCTATTATACATTTAGTCCTTATTTACACTTACAGTTTCTCACACCAGAGAAACTATTCAGTATTTACACATGTGTGTCCTATTTATTTCACTTAAGAGTATTGCCTCAATGTGCATCCACTTAGCTATAAATGTCTCTAATTTCTCATTTTTTATGGCTGAGTAGTACTCCATTTTATTAAAAACCCACATTTTCTTTATCCAGTCTCCAGTTGATGGGCATTTGGGCTGTTTCCAAGTTTTAGCTATCACAAACTGTGCTGCTATGCACATGGGTGCACATATACCACTGTGGTATGATTCTTTTAATTCTTTGGGGAAGATACCCAGCAGTGGGATAGCGGGGTCAAATGGGACTTCCAGTCCTAGTTCTTTGAGGTATCTCCATACTGATTTCCACAGTGCTTGCACCAGTCTACACTCCCACCAGCAGTGGAGCGGGATTCCTCTTTTCCCACAGCCCTGCCAGCATTTGTTATTGGTTGATTTCATGATAGCAGCCGTTCTTTCTCGGGTGAGGTGGAATCTCAGCATTGTTTTCATTTGCATCTCTCGAATGACCAGTGATGTTGAACATTTTTTCATGTATTTATTTGCTATTTCTACTTCTTTGAGAAACGTCTGTTCATTTCAGATGCCCATTTTTGGATTGGGTCTTTAAATTTGGGAGGTCTGATCTTTTTAAGTTCTTTATAGATTTGAGATAGTAGACCTTTGTCTGAGGAAGAGCAGGTGAAGATTTTTTCCCACATTGTTAGTTGTCTCTTCACACTGCTGGTGGTTTCTCTTGCTGTGCAAAAGCCTTTTAATAAGAAGAGATCCCATTTGTTGATTGTTTGTGCTAGTTCACGAGCAACTGAGGTTTTGTTCATAAAATCTTTTCCTACACCGATGTCTTCAAGGGTTCTACCTAACCTCTGTTCCAACTGGTTCAGAGTTTCTATTTTACTATTTAGATCTTTAATCCATTTTGATTTTAGTTTAGTGCATGGTGAGAGATATAGGTCTAGTTTTAATCTTTGGCAAGTTGAAGCCCAATTTTTCCAGCAACATTTATGAAAGAGGCTATCTTTCCTCCAGTGAGGGTGTTTGGCTCCTTTATTGAAGATAAGATGGCTGAGTGTGTCTGGCATTGTTTCTGCATCTTCTAATCTGTTCCACTGGTCCTCAAGTCTGTTTCTTTGCCAGTACCATGCTGTTTTTATCACAGTAGCTTTGTAGTATAGTTGCAGGTTGGGGATTGTGATACCCCCTGCCATGTCTCTGTTACCTAGAATTGCTCTTGCTATTCTGGGTCTCTTCTTGTTCCAAATGAATTTTTGGATTGTTTTCTCGAGGTCTATGAAGTATGCTGCTGGGATCTCAATTGGAATTGCATTAAATCTATATAGCAGTTTTGGAAGTATGGCCATTTTCACTATATAGATCCTTCCTACCCAGGAGCAGGGGATGTCTGTCCATTTTTGATATCATCTTCAATTTCTCTTTTCAGAGTGCCATAGTTTTCAGAAGAGGTCTTTGATTTCTTTCGTTAGGATGATTCCTAGGTATTTTAGTTTTTTGGATGCTATTGTGAAAGGAATTATTTGCCCTATTTCTCTCTCAGTGAGTCTGTCATTGGTGTAGAGGAAAGCTGTTGACTTTTGTGTGTTGACCTTGTAACCAGCTACTTTACTGAATTTGGTTATTAAGTCTAGAAGACTTTTGGTGGAGTTCTTGGGGTCTTCTAGATAGAGTGTCATGTCATCTGCAAATAATGACAATTTGACTTCTTCATTTCCTATCTTTATTCCTTTTATTTCTTTCTCTTGTCTAATTGCCATGGCTAAAGTTTCCAGAACTATATTGAACAAGAGTGGTGATAGTGGACATCCTTGTCTTGTTCCTGGTTTTAGTGTGAAGGATTTCAGTTTTTGACCATTTAGTATGATATTGGCTGTTGGTTTTTCATAGATGGCTTTATCAGTTTGAGGTAGAGACCATCTATTCCAATTTTTTGTAGGGTTTTTATCATAAATGCATGTTGGATTTTGTGAAATGCTTTTTCTACATCTATTGAGACGTTCGTATGTTTTTTGTCCTTGGCTCTATTAATATAGTTTACTACATTTATTGATTGGCATATGTTGAACCATCTCTGTATCCCTGAGATGAATCCCACTTGATCAGGGTGTATGATCTTCTTGATGATCTTCTGCATTCTGTTTGCCAGTATCCTATGAAGGATTTTTGCATCTATGTTCATTAGTGAGATTGGCCTATAGTTCTCTTTTTCAGTTGGGTCTTTCTCTGCTTTGGGGATCAAGGTGATGCTTGCTTCCAGGAATGAATTTGGGAGTATTGCTTCCCTTTCAATTTCATTGAAGAGTTTAAACAGTAGTGGCAGCAGTTCCTCTCTAAATGTCTTGTAGAATTCAGCAGTGAAGCCATCAGGGCCTGGGCTTTTCTTAGTTGATAAGTTTTTAATTACATTTTCAACTTCATTGGTTGATATTGGGTTGTTCAGAATTTTTAGGTCGTCTTCGTTCAACTTTGGTAATTCATATGTATCCAGGAATCTTTCCATTTCTTCTGTGTTGTCCATCTTATTGGCGTATAGGTTCTGGAAGTAGGTATTGATGATCCTCTGGATTTCTGCTGGGTCTGTTGTAATTTCACCCTTTTCATTCCTAATTGCATGGATTTGGGCCTTTTCTTTCCTTTTTCTGACAAGGTTGGCTAAAGGTTTGTCCATTTTGTCGATTCTTTCAAAGAACCAACTCTTGGTTTCATTGATTTTTTTGTGTGTCATTCTCTTAGTCTCCACTGCATTGATTTCTCCTCTGATCTTTATAATTTCCTCCCTTGTATGAGCTTTGGGGTTGTCCTGCTCTTCTTTTTCTAGAAGCTTGAGGTTGAGCATCATGTTGTTTAATTGGGCTCATTCTGTTTTCCTAATATGTGTCTTCACTGCTATGAATTTCTCTCATAAGACTGCTTTCAATGTGTACCATAGATTCTGATATGTTGTATTGTCATTGTCATTTAATTGAAAGAACTGTCTGATTTCATCCTTAATTTCCTCTGTGACCCCTTGGTTATTCTGAAGTGTGTTGTTCAATTTCCACGTGTTTATGAAATTTTTTGAGTTTCTTTTGCTATGGATCTGCAATTGCATCCCACTATGGTCTGATAATATACAGGGGATAACTTCAGTTCCTTTGCACTTACTTAAACGTGTTCTATGTGTGAGTATGTGGTCTAATTTGGAGAATGACCCATGTGCAGCTGAGAAGAATGTGTATTCTGATTTTGTGGGGTGGAAGACTGTAAACATCTGTTAAGTTCATTTGTTCAAGAGTTCGATTGAGTTCTAGTATTTCATTACTTATTTTTTGTCTAGTTGATCTATCTAATTGTGACAGTGGGGTGTTGAGGTCCCCCACTACAATTGTATTAGTGCAGGTATGACTTTTCATGTCCTTTAGTATTTGTTTTATATAGTTGGGTGCACTAGTGTTTGGTGCATAGATATTTATGATTGTCATCTCTTCCTCTTGGATTCTTCCCTTTACAAGGATGTAGTGTCCTTCTTCATCTCTCTTAATCAGTGTTGGTTTGAAATCTACTTGATCTGCCAAGTGGATAGCTACTCCTGCTTTTTTTCGGGTCCCTGTTGCATGCAGTATTGTTTTCCACCCTTTAACTTTCAGTCTATGAGTTTCCTTTTGAATTAAGTGTGTTTCTTGTATGCAGCATATTGTTGGATTTTGCTTCTTGACCCATTCTGCCAGTCTATTTCTTTTGATTGGTGAATTGAGACCATTAACGTTGATGGTTATAACTGAAACATACTGACTTGTCATTGCCATGACTTTTTCTTTTTGTTGGGTTCTCCCCCTTTACATTTAATTTCTTGTCATGCGAGATGGGTTCATTCTGCTTTGCTTCCTGGGGTTGTGATCCTCAATGTCTGTTCCTAGGATATTGTGTAAAATTCTTTGGAGTGCTGGTTTGGTATTCACGAAGTTCCTAAGGTGCTCTTTGTCATGAAAGTATCTTATTTCTCCATCCATTTTGAAAGATAGTTTTGCAGGGTACATCAATCTGGGTTGGAGGCTGTTTTCTTTTAGGGCTTGGAATATGTCACTCCAAGCTCTTCTTGCCTTAATGGTTTGTGTTGAGAAGTCTGCTGTGATTCTGATGGGCTTTCCTTTGTATGTGATTTGTTTCTTTTCTCTGACTGCTTGGAGAACTTTGTTCTTCTGTTGTGTTTCTGCAGTCTTAACAATTATATGCCTATGTGTAGATTTTTTTTTTGATCAAGGCTATTTGGAGTCCGATATGCCTCACTTATCTGTATGTCAAGCTCTTTTCCCCTGCTTGGGAAGTTTTCTGCCATTATTTCTGTGAAGAGATTTTTTATGTCATCTCCACTCTCTCCTGTTTCTTCATTGAGCCCAATCAGTCTTATGTTATTCTTCTTTGCATCATCTAGCAGCTGCTGGATTGATTTCTCATGTTCCCGTATAATTTGGAAGCAATTTTTCTTTTCCTGGTCACTAATTGCAATGTTATCTTCTATATCTGAAATTCTGTCCTCACATTGGCTCATTCTGCTGTGTAGACTTTCAATGGAGTTTTTCATGTCCTGGAAATCTATTTGCATCTGTTTTATGGATTCCATTTGTTTCTTATGTTGGGATTCCATCATGTTCCTCAGCTCCTCTCTAGCTTTATTAATCATGTCTTGCACTAGGGGCACAATTTCTCCTGTTATCTGAGAAATTATTTCTGATTTCATTTTTTCCAGATCCCCTTTTGTTGCCAGTTCACTGGGTCCAGGTGGTTGAGTATTAGAGTGTTCCATCTCATTTCCCTTTGGGGTTGCTGTAGGTGACCTGGAAGTCTGGTTTTGAGACTTACTTACGTGTTTTCTCATTTCGACTGGGTCAGGGGGCTGTTAGCACCTGCACGGATTACCTCCTCTGAGCTGGGAGAGGTGGGACAGGGGCCGGGAGCAGCGGTAGGGATGGTGACCCAAAAGACCTTTCCTGTGGGCTTGGAGCAGCGGGAGGGATGGTGGCTGGGAAGCCCCTTCCACTGGACCAGGCACGGGGATGGCGGCTCAGAAGCCCCTTCCTCTGGGCCAGGAGCAGCGGGACAGAAGGTGGCCCAAAAGCCCTTTCCTCTGGGCTGGGAGCAGCAGGAGGGATGGTGACCGGGAAGCCCCTTCCTCTGGACCAGGAGCAGTGGGACAACGGCTTAGAAGCCCCTACCTCTAGGCCAGGAACAGTGGGACTCAGTACCTTGGTCTGGTGGTCTGGTGTCCTCTGCGTCTTTGTAGTGTGGAATCAGGTGGCTGCCTGTCTGCAGTGGGGTGATTCGGTATCTTCCTTGCGACTCAGAACCTCGGTAGGGCGTGCACAGAACTGCCTGTCTGCAGCGGGCTGATTCGGCCTGTATTCCGCGCGACTGGGGACCTTGGTAGGGTGTGGGCAGACCTGCCTGTCTGCAGGGGGGTGATTAGGCATCTTCCGCGCGACCCAGGACCTGGGTAGGGTGTGCACAGACCTGCCTGTCTGCAGCGGGCTGATTCGGCGTGTTCTGTGCGACTCAGGACCTAGATAGGGCATCTGGACTCCCACTTTATAAAATAGTTGTGAACCACAGCTACTCCACTGTAAAGTTCTAAAGTATTAGAACTTATTCCTCCTATGGAACTATATTTTGGCACTGGTTATCCATCCTTCCCTTTTCTTAATCTCTAGTGACCTCTTTTTGCTCTTATGTTCCTATGCGACCAACTTCTTCCTTCTTTCACATGTGGTCTCCCTGTATCCCCAGCCTGTCTTGGACTGGCCTCAAACAGTGCTGCCTCAGCCTCCCAGGTGCTGTGGCTCTGGACACAAGCTGTCATGCCCCAGTTGGAATTGTATTGTTAAGTGTATAAAAATATTCCCGATGTTTGTGTTAATACAAATATACTGCAACTTTGCTGAATTTATCAGTTGTAAGTGTGTGTGTGTGTGTGTGTCGTGATCTTTAGGGTTTTTGGTACATCTTATATGATGTCTTCTGTAAATGGAAACCATTTCAATGAAGATAGCTTTTTTTTAAATTCAATTGCTCTGGCTAGGACTTGCAGTACTATAGTAAATAAGTTGAAAAACTAGGTATCCTTGCCTTGTTTGCTCCTGATCTTAGAGAAAAAGCTTTCAGTCTTTCACCCGATGTTGTCTGTGGGCTTTTTGTGTATGTATTACTATATTCAAATAATTTCTATCCTAGTTGAATATTCTATCATGAAAAAAGTATTAATTTTTTTCAAATCCTTTTTCTGCATCAATTATGATCAAATAGTGTTTTTTGTCCTTTTTTTCTTTGAAGTATGTTACATTAACTGATTTTTGCTTATTGAACCATCGTATCTCAGATAAATCCCATTTGGTATGCTGTAAGATTATTTTAATACGCTATTGGTTTGCTAATATTTTATTGAGCATTTTAAAAAATGATTAACCACAGTTCTCTGTAATTTGTTTTTGTTTTTGTTTTTGCTTTTTTGGTACCTGGGATTGAACTCGGGTCCTTGTGCTTGCACAGCAGGCAGCGAAACCACTGAGCTAAATCCCCGGCCCAGTTCTCTGTAATGTTGAAGATTTTTACATCAATATTTATCAAAGATAATGGTCATTCGTTTTCTTTACTTGTAGTATCTTTGTCCAGGTTTGCATTAGTGTAATGCTGACCCCATAGAATGAATTTGAAATTATCTTTAATTTTTTGGAAGAATTTGAGGAGCTTTGGTGTTAATTTTTCTTTAAATGTTTTATAGAATTCTCTGGTGAAACCATCTGGTCTCAGGCTTTTCTTGTTGACAAGTTTTGGTTACTTATTCCCTTTCCTAGTCATAAATCTGTTCTGATTTTTAAATTCCTAATTAACTCTTGGTGGATTGTATATTTCTAGAAATTTATCCATGTCTTCTAGGTTATCCAATTTGTTGGTACATAGTCATAACAATCTTTTATAATCTTTATTTCTATAGCATCAGTTGTAATATCTCATGTTGTATTTCTGATTTTATTTATTTACTCATTCATTCATTCACTCACTTAATACCATACTTCGGTTGAACCCAGGGTCTTTGCACTGAGCTACTACATTTCCAGTCCTTCTAATTTATTTTTTTATTTTTTGGACACAAGTTCATACTGAGTTGCTAAGTTTCCCGGGCTGGGCTAAAACTTGCAATCCTCCTGCCTTAGCCTTCCAGAGTGCTGGGATTACAAGTGGGAACCACCATGGCCAGCACATTTCTGATTTTAGTTAGTTGAGTCTACTTGTTCTTAATTAATGTAGCTGAATATTTGTCAACCTTTTTTCTTTTCAGAAAACTCTTAGCTTCATTCATTGTTTCTATTTTCTATTTCTTTTATCTTTGTTCTGTCCTCCTGCTAATTTTGGGTTTAGTTTTTTCTTCTTTAGTTCCTTGAGGTGTAAAATTAGATTGTTTATTTAGGATCTTTTTGCAATCTCTCATTGCTGGTATTGCTGCATTCCAAGTTATGGAATGCATTTTGATTTGTCTCAAGATATTTTATTTCTCTAGTGAATTCCTGTTTTATTTCCACCTAAGTGTTCAGTGTTTGTTTGGCTATTTCTAATTTTCATTCCATTGTAGTTGAAAAAGATGCTCCTACGATTTCAGTTTTCTTAGGTTTGTTAAATCTTATTTCATGGCCTGATCTGTGGTCTATCCCGATAATTTTCCATGTTCTTGAGAAGGAATGTGTACTCTGCTATTGTTGGGTAGTATGTTTTGTGTGTATCTTTTAGATCTAATGGATTTACAGTATTATTGAAGTTCTCTCCTTCCCTACTGATCTGGTCGTTCTATGCATTATTGAAAGTCGAATTGTATCTGGGCAGGCTGAGCACCACTGAGCTAAATCACTGGCCCATGAAATCTTCTACCATTATGTTGCTGTCTGTTTCTCTCTTCAATTCTGTCAATTTATGCTTTATATATTTGGTAGCTTTGATGTTAAGTGCTTAAATATTTATAATTATTGTAACTTTTTGATGAATTGACATTTTATCTTTTTATAGTCCTTTTGTCTCCTGTCACAATAGTTTATTCAATTTTTTTTTCTGACAGTGGGCCACCCCTTTTCTCTTTCGATTACCATTTGCATGGAATATCTTTTCCATTTTCAGCCTATATGCATCCTTACAGCTTAAGGGAGTCTCTTATAGATAACATATAGTTACATCTTTTTTAAATCCATTCATCCAATCTGTGTCTTTTGATTTGAAGAGTTTAATAATTTATATTGATCTGTGAATGGCTTAGTATTTTTTGTTTTTATTCATTAAGTTTATTGGTATATTTTATGTATACAATAGGATGACATTTATCATTGGGAATTTGTACCTTTACATGATATATCTTGGTTCTTATTTTTTTCCCCATTCCCTTGCCCTCCCTTCCACCCCTCCACCCCTCCCTATTTACAAAGACTTTGGTTTAGTTTTTTCCTTTTCGACCCAGTATTGGTATTTCATTGTTTTCTGTATGTCTGTAGCCATTTTGTCTCTTTTTCTCAAGCTGCTTCATGTTTCATGATTTTTGTAGTGGCACAGTTTGATTCCCTTTGTGTTTCCTTTTGTGTATCTTCTATAAGTATTTTCTTTATGGTTACTATCAGGATTATCTAAAGCATTTTAAAGTTCTAATCTGCTTCCAACTGATGCAGTTTAATTTAATCACATCCAAAAATTCTGTTATACATAACCATTTTCTGGTGAATTTTTTAGTTCAGTTACTGTATTATTCAGGCCTGTAATTTCTGTAGAACATATTTCTCTGGTATCTGTATTCAATACTGCATTCTTCCTCAGTCAGCTTATGTAGTACCTTTGTTCCCAGCAGTCCCCAATTTAGCTTCCAAGCTATGAACCTTTTTCTCTCACTACAATAAGTCAGGCAAGATAGAGCTGCCCCCAGGGCAGTCCTCTTAAAGACAGTATGTGGGCCCTATTTTCTGCTCTTTTTTCTCACCTTAGGGAGAACCCAGGAGTTGGGAGTTTTCTTCTGATTACTCTGTACTGTGGGGAGCACAAGAGGGGTTTTGGTGGGTTAAATGTGAGAGACTTCTCTCTTCCTTGATTTAATTCTTAGCTTTGCACTCCTCTGAGTGCTGGAACCTCTTTACTGATTTTTGGAGTTCTCTCAAAGGCTATTTGGTCAATATATTTAAATTGGTATCTTCATGGGGAAACAAGGGCCTGGAGGTTCCATTTCTAATATCCTGCTGCTGTGTAGAGGATGATTTTAAAAACACAACAAAACAGTATTACACCTAAAAAATAACAATTTCTTAAAAATCACTAAGTAGGTTCAGATTTTCTTGTTTTTTCTGCTTAGTCTAGATCAAATTTATTGGTGTTTTTTACATTTCTTTTAAATGAATTTTCATCTAAGATATCTTTCATCTAAGAAAGCAACCAGAGAAAATGACTGAAAGCTGAAAACATACAGAAGGATCTTAAATAATTAATGGGAAAAATATTGTTCCATTCCCTGTAAAATTTTTGTCAAACATTAAAATGTTTGTTATAAATGTAAAGGGAAATTAAAAATAATAAAGCAAGATTAATGTTGAGTACATCTTAAAACATTAGTAACATGAAAATTGAAATTTTCTGTTTTGACAAATTGTTATACTTCTAACTTTGAATCAGCTTCCAGCATTTTATCCTTTTTGCTTTCAAAGTCATGAAATATTTCTAGATTTTCATTAATATGAAATTTGTTGATGACATCACTTCAGAGACATCTTCATCCTTTTTGTTACATCTGTAGTCATGCATCAGAATCCATGGGGATTGGTTCTAGAACTCCTTGGAGTTACCAAATCTATAGATGCTCAAGTCTCATATAAAAAGATGGAGTATTTGCATATAAGCTACATACACTTAATATTTTAAATCACCCATCTCTACATTGTAATTGCTAATAAATCAATGCTATATGAATATTTGTATTGTTTAGGTAACAAGAAAAGTCTTTACATATTCAGTACATATGTATTTTATTTTAAATATTTTCAGTTGGGTTGGGTTAAATCCCTGGATGTGGAACTCACAGAGCCAACTGTACTTTCTTCCTTTAAATCAACTAGTGTGAGACCTGAGTGACTCCATTTTAAAATTTTGGCCCCATTTTAGAGTAAAGGTGGCCTGGACATAAATTCTAGTTCCAAGAAAAACCACAAGATGCACTTTGGCCACTTGCCTGTGATAATGTCCAGCAGTCCCCTAGTAACTAGCCTAGCGACAGCTAATCGGTAGCTGCCTCAATGTCCCAGATGCTCTTCTCGATGACCTGCAACAGCTAATCAGTAGTTACCCCAGTACCTCAGTATCCCAGATGTTCTTTTCAATGACTTGAGCAGCCGTTTGCAGTTCAGCGCACAAGGCCCAGCCAATTAGGTTTAAACTTTTAAAACTTGCTAAATGGTAGCCAATTGTGTGATTTGCGTGTGATTTGAAACCCCACACCTTTTCGAAACCCTGCGCCTTGCTGTAACCTCTATAAAAACCCCTGGTGTTTTAGAGTCAGGGCTCTGAATCTTGACCCGCTGCGTCGGTGACAGTTGAGAGTCCCTGCTCGAGCTTAAATAAACGACCCTCGTGTGTTTGCATCGGAATCGGTTCCTTGGTGGTCTTTGGGGACCTCACGATCTGGGCACAACACTAGGTTGCTTCTTCTAAGTTCCATTGGTCATCTAGAGCCTCTTAAATGTTGACAGTGTCAACAATGATTATTTTGTCTAACTCCATTTATGTTTAAGTTTCAGTTTCTTTGATGCATTTTTATTTTTATTGGCTGATTTCCTGATCTGACTATCCATTTTTGTGAAATGTCATGTGCATTTGTGACTGGGAAATGAGGCAACACAACTACACGTTTGCTGTCTTGGCTGTCTCTAGGAGATCTGAATAACAAATGTGAAATGACCAATCGCCAGTCTTTAAAAGAAGTAAAATGAATGATAGTTATGTACATTCCATTAGTTATTTGTGGATGGAATAGTGAACTTTGTACTTATGCAATTACAGTTACTATATCATGGTAATGGATACTTGAACCATGTTGTTGGACTAGTATAATTGACCTTCACTGTTGTAAATGAAATTCATGCTTAACAGAACGTTGAAAAGTGAGAACTGCTTTAGGATTATCTTTTGATTCTTCGGGGGCAATTAATATTCTCTCTCTTTCTCTCTCCCCCCACCCTCGTTACTACTTCCCATATATACCCAAGAGTCTATATTCATAATTAAGATTAAGTGTTTTTTTGAATAGTCCAGATTTTCTCTGTTCTTACATAGATGTACCTGGTTTTCTTACATGCTCTTATTCTGCATCACAAGGGTTCGCATTATCTTCCTTTGGGCTACATCTGTAGGGAGACTCAAATCCTACCAGGGATACCTTCCAACAACTAAAATCAAGTGCAGTAATCCTCATACTTAAGTCCTAAGCTCTTCCCAGGAGTCAGTATATATGGGTATAAGCTCCTTTACCCTTGTGAAGCAAGTTGGCTGACACAGGTGTTTCATTAATTTTTAAATTAATCTCTGTTCTTAGCCTCCTCCTGACTCCTGCATCCTGCACCAGACCTGATCCAGAGTTGCCAGTGTCCTGGGAAGAGCAGTTCCCACCACCACACCCTATCAGGAGCGCATTCTGAGGATGGATTCTTCCTTCTGTTCTTCCTTTTGCCAACCCTCCATCCACTTTCTGAATTCCAGAAAGTAGCAGAACTCACAAGTCCATTTCCATTCTCTTTTTTATTATTGATTTATTCTTTGATTTTTCTTTGTATCTCTAGGCAGAGAAAAACAGGTATCTACTCATTCTGCAATTCTAAACTGAAATTTAATGGATTCTTAAGGTTCTTCAAACATCTGTTTCATATAAATAATCTACCTGGGACACTTCTTATTATGAAGAGAGTGTAGCCCAGTGCTTCAGAGCAGGTCTCCTGAGCTAGACTAACTGATAGATCAACTATCCCGAGAGACTTTGGATATGTTACTTACATTCATGTGTATTTCAGTTTTCCATTCTATACCAAAAGAAAAGTGCCTCATGGAATTGTCTGAACAGTAAATGATTTAAAATGTACTTAGGACAGCAACTGGCACAGAATTTTATATATATATCCTTTTGAATTTCTTGTCTCATATCTGGTACAGTGTTCCCTAAACACAAAGTTAAAGAAATAATTTTTTTCTGCTTAGAAATCAAACAGGTTCATGGGTGACTGTTTTTGCACCTAAGTAGGTAGTTAATAAAAATAAATTTGTTAGGGCCGGGGATTTAGTTCACTGGTTCCTGTACCTGCCTCGTAAGCGCAAGGTCTCAAGTTCGATCCCCGGTACCAAAAATAAATAAATAAATTTGTCAATACATTTGAATCACTGTGAAGACACTTAGGCATCTTAGTAACAACTGAAATTACCATCCATCCAACTCCTAGAAGCAAGAGAGAGAACCTGGGAAAGGAAACAGCCAATGAAACAAATTTTAAATGTTTGTTTCCTTTTATTTTTATTATTTCATTCTCACATTTCAGTCAAAGCATGAGGAAAATAACTTTAAATCTCAACAAACAGACTTGAATAAAACATTCCATGAAAGATATACGTCTAACAAAATTTTTTTTAAACCTGTTGATTTTATTTTTTTATAAATCATAAAGCTTTTATTACTTGTTCCTTTAAGATTTAGCACATAGTAAACATTGTCTCATCTCAAATGTTTTCACTTCCAAAAGAATCAACACTCAGCTTGAATTTTTCTAAGATAAATACCATTAACTTTGCTTTAAAGAAAATAAGGATAGCCCACAGGAGCAAAGAGTATATCACCTCCTAAAAATTGAGGAAAGAGCCAGGCATGGTGGCTCACGCCTTTAATGCCAGCACTCTGGAGGCTGAGGCAGAAGGATAGCCAGGAATTCGAGGCCAGCCTGGGCTACATAGTGAATTCAAGACCAGCGTAAACTACAGAGTGAAACCTTGTCTTAAAAAAAAAAACCAGTGCTGTAAAAACTTACATCTATCATAATTCAGTCATTTGTTACCACAGTGTCAGAAAATAGTGTTGAAAAGCATATTGTAAGAGTCACCTTTCCATCACTGAGATAAAATATCTGACTATATAACTTAAAGCAGAAAGGATTTGAGTCAAGGTTTCAGAGATTTCAGCATTAAACCATCGGTGACTACAGTGCTCCCATGATTTAAAAGCCCCACCTCTGAACACCTCTGAGCCTCTTGGGGGACATTTTTTGATCCAAATAACAACACACGTTCCTTGAAGAGTTCTTTTTTTTAGATTTTTAAATTTTGAAACAATCTCAAACTTACATAAAAGTTGCAAGAACAGTACAAAAAAACCCACTTTTTCAACCTTTTAGGTATAAGTTGCCAAGATGATGTTCCGTATGTCCCATACCCCTTAGATCCCAACTCCTTTCTGAGGGCTGACTCCTGCACATAACACCCTTCCCCAAGCTGACCCTCCTGCTGGGCTGCATATCCTGTATACCACTGTCTCTAGGGCCACTGCAGGGCATGCTCCCCACCTTTCAGGGATGCACTGCTTTGCCCTGCATGCCTCCCCATGCAGGCACCTGCATATACTCCTAGGGTCCTCCTCACACATCCTCCTTACAGGCTCAGGCTCTGATACTACAACAGGCTCAGTGGCTGAACTTTTCAGGGAAAGGAGGAAAGGGAAGGACTTTAAATAGATCTGAGAAATACAGTTCAGGATTTGTCTAAATATGAATTGTTAGCAGGTAAGACTTGGAGCCAGTGGGTGACTTAAAATCATTTTACAAAGAAGAATCACAAACCTTAAAACAAAATACATTTCAGTGTATATTGTGATCCACGGGAATATTTTTGGGTATTAAAATGAATCATCATATTTGAATCCTGGGAGGTGTTCCTGAGGACTGAACCAAAGACTTCACACATGTTAGGCAAGTACACTACCATTGAACTGTATCTCTAGCTCTTTTTATGTTATTTCGGTTTTTGCTTGTTCATTTTTTTTGAGACAGGGTCTGCTTGTATAGTTAAACTCATAGCAATCCTCCGGCCTCAGCCTCCCAAGTGCTAGGATTATAGATGTGCACCACCATGCCAGGCTTTTATTTCATTTTTAAATCTTGAGATAGGATCTCACTAAATTGCCTAGGGTAGCCTGGAACTTGCAGTCCTCCTGCCTCAGCCTCCCAAGTAGCTCAGATTATAGGCATGTCACATGCTTGGTTTGACTATGATTATTAAAAACACATGGAGAATGCAGTGTTTTAAACATTTTGTGTATATACATAAAAATTTTTTTGTTTTTAATAGCAAAGCATTCACCTGCCTCAAAAGTGCAAGGTCCTGAGTTCAATCCCTGGTTACCCCCCCCCAAAAGAAGGTAATAAAGCAAAACATTTATTGGTACATTTTAGGTATACATAATGGTAATGCTTATCATAGGGAATTTGCACCTGTACATGGTATATCTTGCCCCTTTTTGCCCATCCTCCCCTCTCCTCAGGCCCCTTTTCCTCCCTATGTACAAAAGCTTTGTTTCCATTTTAAAAATAATTTTCAATCTACCTTGCTGACACTGGAAAATGAAATCCGAAAATTATTGCATAAAGCATTTAAAATAGACATTAGTCTTCTTGTGATTTTATAACAACTAATTCATTCCTCTGTCTCTTCCTACATGGGCTGTTGCAGTAGCCACCTTCCTGTTCTCTATTTTCACTCTTGCCCCTGCTTCAGGCTCATTCTGCTTTTTGCATGGGAGCTAAAATGATCTATTAAACATTTAAATCAGGTCATATCTTTTTTTTATTTGAATAGAGATTTCTAGTTTCTGCTTGGGATATAAATAACCAGAAAGGGTCCTTTTTACCCTCAAAAAAAGAAAACCTGAATGAACTGCAAGTTCACAATTTTTCTAGAACTCATCAAGGAGCTGAGGTCTTTAACCAATTAGCCTGAAACCTAGGGAGAAACAGCTGCCTACTACCAGAGACAGACTACAAGCTCATACTCACTTCAGATAAAAGCAGCTAAAAAGAATAAACATTTCCCCTCCTTTCTGATCTCTGGGTGTTCTCTGCATGTTATAACATCTGCTATGTATTGATGTAGTCATTTGTATAGGGCAAGTTCTAAGCAAGTTTGGTCTCACAAGTTTAATGTGCACTATCTGAATATTCAGTAGTTAAGTACAGAAACATCTCAGTGAGGGACTGTTGCGTTCTGAAAAATAACTTTAGTAATTAAAGTTTAATCATACTCTTCCCTGCTTTATTAAATAGAGTATACGTATTGTTAGGTTTTTACGAGTTAGAAGGTCACACTTAATCTCACTTGCTAAATACCATAAGAAAACCTTTTATTCATTTAATAGCTAGAAATGCTGTTCTAGGTATTCTCTTCCCTCTGGAAAGCCTAAAAGCCATCGTCCCCAGTGGCACAGTGCCTGCTGGGAAAGCCACTTTTTGAAAAAATCAAGGGAAGGGTCTGGTTACTATAGCTCTGGATAGAAGAGACCGGTAAATGGAGCATGGGCAGGAACCTGTCTAGCTCCCTTTCAGATCACATATGCATACTTGCCCACCTACTCTCCCAAGGATCCCTTAACCTATGATTTCACTTTTGGGGTTTGAGTAACCTGCAGTCCAAAAATATTAAATAGAAAATTCCAGGAATAAACAACTTATAATTTTTAAATTGTGTGCCCTTCAGAATAGCAAGATTAACATTTTTTGCTGTCCCACCCAATCCCACCCAGGATGTGAATCATGCCTACAATGAATCCATGCTGTATATGCTACCCATCTGTTAGTTGCTTTGTACCTCTCTCAGGTACCGGATTCACTGTTGCAGTATTGCAGTGTTTGTGTTCAACTGACCTGCATTTTACTTAATAATAGCCCCAAAGTCCAAGAATAATACCAAAAACTTTATTACAGTATAAGTGCCCTATTGTTATTTTTTAAAATTTCTTACTGTGCCTAATTTATCAATTAAATTTTATCATGGATTTGTAGAGGAAAAATATATAAACAATATATTATACATAATAATGTATATAAAACATTGCTTGTCATATATATAACTATACTAGACAGTATATATAGGTCTGGTACTACACAAGGTTTCAGACATCCACTGGGGATTCTTGGAATGCATCCCCCTAAGAAAAAGGAGGGCTACTATGTAGCTGGGGGGCTACATACCTACTAAACTCAGGACAATGCGTGACCATCCTGGTATAATGCTTTTCTAGAATTTTGTATGTTATTGCACCATGAGTTCTTGATTTATAAAGATCTCTCAGGATCTTAGGTTCTCTAGAATCTGTTGAGGGCTCCAATAAATTCACTTTGAATTTAGAGAGTCCAGTATGGTGACTCATGCCTATAGTCCCAGCAGTCAGGAGACTGAGGCAGGAGGATCATCATGAGTTGGAGGCCAGCCTGGGCTACATAGTGAGTTTGAGGCCAGCCTGAACTACATAGTGAGACCCTGTCTCAAAAAACAAAAGAAAAGAAAAAGAAAATCAAATGTGAGACAAAATTTTGTGTATTTTTATATTTGATTTTTGTGTAGAGAAGAATGAAAACTTTTAACTGGATTTGTAGAAGGAGATGACTGAGATGTTACCCCTCTGATTCTTAATAAAATATATTTGTTTCTTTTCTATAAAATGTATGTTCACATTTGTTCCAATAAATTATTTATATTATATTATCTATAGAAAAATAAATATGAACAATAATAAGGCAGATTTTGATCATTACATTCAGCATGAATGAAAATCAAAGTATGTCTTAATGATTTTCTAAGAGCAACACTCAAGTTGTGATTTTGTATATCTGTATCTACATTTGTTTCTATTTCTGGCAATTTGTCCATCTACAAACATCCATTCAACATGAGCTGTATAAGTTGCAGGACTTGGCACTGCAAAACATGGGTTCCAGGTCCTGTTCTTCCCTCATATTTATTTATTTATTTTGGTACCAGGGATTGAACTCGGGACCTAGCACTTGTGAGGCAGGCACCAGAACCACTGAGCTAAATCCCCGGCCACTCATATTTTTTTTTGAGGAAATAATTTTTCTTTTTTGGGACTCAGATTCTGCTGTATAAATGATCTCAGAATTACCTTTTAAATTTGAAATTCTAGAATTATATGACTATATTGAAGAGAAGTCATTCTATAATTCAATGGCTTTGATACTAATTCTCATAGATATAAAAGATAATTAGAAGTGATGTTATACTCTGTAAATATAAGATTATATTATATCTTCTTGTTTTAATTCTGACTAGAGATGAATAGTAACAGGCTTGGAGAAGCATATGGACTTTTTATGTTTCTCTATGACAAAAAAATAACATTCAATACAATAATTTTTTCTATTAGAAAGTTCTAGTAAATAAAAGATGCTAATATATTTTTCATTTTTAAATAAATGTATAGAGTATTTTCAATCCAAGGAGATGCACAAAACTACAGAAACAGTAAAAATCAGTGTGAAGAAAAAAATGAATTACTTTAATGTCTTGGCCCCTATTGTCTTTTATATAGGAATCTAGCTATCAATAAGGCTGCTCATATGCCCTGGTTTACCTGAGACAATCCTATTTTATGTTTATTTCGTTATTCCATGTAATAAATGAAATCTCTCTTTTACTCTGAAAAATTCCATAGTACTGAATGCTAAATCCAAAGATTATCCTGCTCTTAGTAGATTCTTTTCTCTTTTACCTTATTCTTGAATCTGCTTTAAGATATTTGTTGAGAGCCATTCTACATAATTTTGGGGAAAAATCATTTTATAATTAAAGTACAACTATAGTTGTCTAAGACCCAGTGTCACCTTGCCAGGTGACAGGCTATGGCATGCAGAAACATAACTCCATTTTGTTTCCAGTCACAAGTTGAGGCCTCAGTAGTTCCATGATACTATGATGCTCAGTGGCAAGAGTACATCAATGGAAGACATCCTATTTCTTCCAGAAGTGATAAAAAAGAAAAGTTTCACCTAGGGGAAGAACAACTTCTTTATTAGCCTGCTATCTTGTCCCACCTACTATTGTTAAGAATGCTCTCCTTACTGTCCTCATCAACATAAGATTACTGCCACCCTCTAGGTCACCTGATACTCTGTCCAATTATTGTGTGTATCCAATAAATAATGGCTAGCTTGGAGTGTCTTTGTCTTTGCCCACTCTGAGGCACTGTTCTCCCAGCCCACCATGTACTTTGAAATTACACAAGTCTCTATTGTCTTTCTTTCTTTAGCCCTTGCTGTCTCCCTCTCTAGGCAGTTGGAGGATTGACTGCCCTCTGATAGATATTTTTCCTTGAGTTCTCAAATGTTTTACCCCTTCAGATAGGTCTTATGAAAATCAATGGAAGTCAGAAAAGTAAGCTTTCATTGTTTTTCTCTTTCATTTCCTAATGTAATTAAGAGCCGAATTTGTAGTGGTAATCCAACTTGCCAATTTGAAAGTAGTTTGCTGCTCTTCCATGTAGAAGCTTAAAAGTCCAGTCTTCTTTCCTAACAAGAAAAAGCGGAACAAACTGAAGATCAAAGACTTTTCTTGAACTCACCAGAGAACTGAGTCATAGAACAAGCCATCACCCTGAAATCTGAGGAGTTAGTCCAGCCAGAAAGATACCTGGAGTAACAGCCTTCACAAGTTGAGAGGAATATTTAAATAAGAACTGTGGCAGTTTTTCTGGGGTCTCTGAAAAGCTGCCAGGGGCTGCACTCATGAGGGAGCCCCACAGTCACAGCCTTTTCCTTGAAGCCCACCAGATTCTCAGCAGGAAGATCCCAGAAAGCTCATTACTTCTCAAGGCCACACCTTAGATGACAACTAAAAGACTGAGACCTGATTTAAAAGTTAAAGAATGCCTTCTCCACTCCAATCTAGTACAACATTAACAGTAATAATGGGTCAGAACTTAGCTGCAAAATGTAGTAGATCAAAGAGAAGCTTCAAAGCTGGGGTGGACACACCAGAAGAGTTTGAAGTCTCCACTGTCTGTCTATAGCTGTTACAAACACTAAGCAGCTAGCAAAAGCTCAACTCCTAACAAGAACAATATAAATCCTCATACAAATGCTTATTTACCCAAGACCTTGTTACCTGATAAAACTCATCTAGCTTTCAGCAAAAAATTTCAAGTTATGCCAGAAAGCAAGGAAATCCAAACATGAAGATAAAGCAGTCATCCAATATAACACAGATGTTGGAGTTTTCAGAGAGCAAATTTAAAATAACTATAGTTCATATGTTAAACTCTAAAAAAATAAAGGAGATAGCCTGCAGAAAGTAGCTCTAAGAAGAAACTATTGCCAGAAGTCAATTCACAGTAACATAAGTGAAGGCTGTCTTTTATGAGCTCATCAGTGTACTACATACAATTGAGGAAAGAATCATTGAGCTTGAAGATGATTAAATAGACATTTCTCAAACTGAGGTACAAAGAGGACAAAAGAATGAAAAAAGAAAAATCCAGAGCATCCAATAACTATGGAACAATTACAAAAGTGTAACATGGATGTAGCAGAAAACATCTTTGAAATAATAATGTCTGAAAAATTTCTAAAATTAATGATAAGACCCCAAATTACAAATCCATGAATTTCAGAGAAACAAGTAGATAAAATACTAGGAGTCTGTAGCTAAGCATATCATAAACTGCAGAAATACAAAGAAAAAACTGGAAGATGGGAGAAAATGAGGTGGAGTGGGGTATACCTTACCAGGGTGAGAATCACAGCTGACATCTGCACAGAAACTTTGCAGGCAAGTAGATTGGAGTGAAATCTTTCAACTGTTGAAACAGCTAGCAGCCCAGAAGTTTATAGTTAGGGAAATTATTTTACAAAAATAAAGTAGAAAGCAGGTGTAGTGGTGCATGCCTATAATCCAAGCATGTAGGAGCCTGAGCCATACATAGTGAGATATATAGTGAGGCCTTGTCTAAAAAATAAAAAACAAAAAAAAGGAAAAGGTAGAAGCAGAAATAAAGACTTTTTTTTTAGAAAAAGAAATCTAAGGAAACATTAAAATGTCAGAAAGGAAGGAAAATAGATTACAGGTAGAGAAGTAGATTAAAAACCCAGATCTACATAAAGCAAGAAGGAATATCAGAAAAGGAAAAAATGAAGAACTCTTCTTAACTTTAACTGATCTAAAAGATAAATGTACAGAAAAAAATAGTAACAATGAGTTTGGTGCTTTTTAGCATGTGGGAGTGCAAAATGCATGCCAGCAATGTGCCAAGGGTTAGAGGAGAAGAGTTGGATCTGCTGTGAGAAGTCTGTCCTCCAGATGCCTCGCCCTTTCCTTCTCATGGAAGCAAAAATCAAGGCTCCTGCCCACAGTGTCCTTCTTGCCCTCTGCCTCCTGGCTGACCTGGTGCCTCCCTGTGTGGCCTCCAATGGCATGGTGTGACCCTTCTTCTTAGGAGCTGTGAATAATACACTATTTTGTCAACAGCAATCATCTCCTAAATGTGTTGGCTTTGTTGTAGCTACTATTTTCTATTAATACACTTTTTTAAACATTCAAATACATAAAAAGTAAAAGGATGGAGAAAGATACACTTTGCTAACACTTATCAAAAAACCTGGGTCACTAAATTAATTTTAGACAAATTATAGTTACTTTGAGGTAGAATGAAGGCTTAAAATCTATTGCAGAAGTGTGATACAGTAAGATTTCTGTAATCTCGTGCAATTAAAAAAGAATCCCTTGTAATTTCATATTCCTGGTCAACCAGCATAAAGTATTAGACCGAAAAAAGTTAATTCTTCATCATTTGTCTCCCACCTGTCAACATCAGGCTTCAGTGAAAAAAAATGTGATTATATTTCGCATTTGGATCTGATGCATAAAACCATTAAAGGTGAAAGTGAAGAAATGACCTGAATGTTCCAGAGTGAAAAGGATGAGAGCAGAGACCTCCCAACAAGTGGAAGACCTGCTGCACTGCTTGAGGAAGGAATTTACTTTCACACCGAAATAGCTGGGGAAGACAATTCCCCTTTCAGGACTTGCATTGACAATGATTCAAATATAGAAACAGAATAGAGTTCAGCATTCTTTTCTCCTCGTGATGTAACACTTGGGCTCAAATGTTGTTTGACAGGAATAAGGGCTCTGTACTAGGCTAAGAAGGGGCCAAAGAAGAAATATTTCCTTTTTGTGGAAGGAAAATAATAGAGGGAAATTTTTTATTTTAGAACTCAGAGGTTCCCTAATCCTTTATAAGTCTGAATCCTATAAACCTGCCCACAAATGAGCCGGCCATCAAATGAGAGTTTGGTAAGGAGGCTTACCATTTGACATAGTGGATAATAGTAAACAACATTATTCTATGTACCAGAACACTAACCTTTGCAATAAATTATAATCCCTATGAAATAAGTAGTATCAACAGATGTTCCTACTCCGTACTCCTTTCTGTCTCACCCATGGATGCTCTTAACTGCCCTAAATATCTTCCTTTGTGACTTACTATGGGTCTCTCTTAAACACCCTTTTTCCTCTAATGATCCTGGAAAAACCTACATCTTCCTTAGTTGGATCTACAGATTCTATTCTCATCAGTTAATCCTATAGAATTGATTTGACCGAAAGATAGCAGAGTGCCAAAGCACACCTGGTACGATTTGGTTACCTTCCTTGGTAAACTGTTAGCTTTTCTCATCCTTTATTTACTCTTCCACATTTATTTTTTTAAAGCCCCTTTTCTTTTCATTTCCATATCAGCTCTTCCCTTCTCAAACAAACAACAGCAATGAAAAGTTTATTATTTGTTTTTCTCTATGTGATGAGAACATGCATATAATAAGCTAACAGTTTCTGACATAGAGTGGAGCACCCACCGTGAATTTTCATCCCCTTCCCTTACAGGGAGATAAAAAACAAAAACAAAAGCCAACCTTCTTATGTTTTGGCTCTCTACCAACTCCCTGTTGGAAGAAGAGGCGTCTGTTAAGAATAAGAATAACCTGACTTTGTCAGGGGGTTCTCTCTAGACACTTGTGTGGTACCTCAGGACCCCCATGGGCTACCCCATCTCAGCCCAGAGCACTTCCTCACCGTCAGAGGAAGGGGTGGGAGCCCTGACCATGGAGCTTCTTCTTAGCCCAGCCTGGCCACTTGCCTGTGTGTCAAAGTGCTATCCTTCGTCTGGCAATGTCATTCCTTTCTGCTCAACCTCCTCAGCCCCTTCCTGAACTTAGTCCTGAGGAAGATTTCTCTTCCACTCTGCATCCATGATAAATCTTTTAAAAAGTGCTTTACTTGAAAAGAACTGATGTTAACAGATTTGGGGGAAAGCACACAAAACCTAACTCTCATGCCAGGGCTTTTTCCCTCCCCTAATCACACGCAATCCTTATCACGGTGTGTGGAGCTGCTTTCTGCCATTGGAAATACTTGTGTCTGGATGGGTTTCCTATGCTTCACATCAGTCTTTTCTCATCTCAGCCTCCTCATTCCTGGCCGGGAAGGGAGATCTTTGAAAAGCTAGCCAGTGTGAAGAATCATCCAAGTTCGGTTGTCCCATTATTCTTCCAGGAGATCGTATAATTGTTCTAGAAGGGAGTGACTCCCTTCTGAGGAACATGCAAGGCCCCTCAACCCACTCTGTTTGTTCTAGGTGCACAGTAAGGGCTCATTTTTCACCTTGGAAGGAGGTCAGCTGTCAGCAGGACTGAGACTAATAGGGACCCAGGAGGGGACAAATAAACCCAGGAGGTAATTAACTACTAAAAGCCATAAGTATCCATGCAACATGATTCCATTTCAGGCACATTTTTAGGACTGACAAAACTACAGCAACAGAAGGTAGATAAATTGTTGCTTGGAGCAGAGGTGGGAACACAAGAGAACCTTGGAGATGATGAACGTATTCTGCATCTTGACTGTGCTCCTGGTTATGTGGTGGCAGGCACATCACAATTCATTGGAAATTTAAAATTTTAACTCAATAATTAGGTGGGTTTTTTTTAAAAGCAGTGTAAAACATCATCCCTTAAAACAGGCAGAAAAGCCAAGGCAGGAAACCAAACTGGCTATATCTATAAGGAATGACCAAAAAATATGGTGAATGATTAAATGTTAAGAGTTTATTACAGTAAAAGACACACTGCTACTATTTCCCCTCAAAATACTTCCCCTGTCTTCAAACTTATCCCATTGTTCTTGCCACTTTCTGAAGCAGTTCTAGAAGTCCCCTTTAGGATTTTTACAATGGTAATCAAAAATATGGTGACTGTGACTGCTGAGTACCATACCCTGGAAAGGCAGGCTGTGGATCCCCCATCCACCTTATTGACTGAATCTGGCACTGTGACTTCTGGCTCACCTTCAAAATCAAAATAATCATAAAAGAGGCATTTTGAATCAACGCAGGACATCCAGGCAGTCATGACAGCAAAACTAAAGACACTTGTATTACTTATTTACTGCATCTCCTAGGGTCTGAATTCCTTCCTTGAGAACCCATTGATATCCTGCACATTCACCTAAGAGAACAAGAGCCTTGGCATGGAACAAGACTGCTTCACTTGTTTCCTCTCTTTCTTGTTTTTCTTTTTTCTTTTTGGTACCGGGGATCGAACTCGGGACCTTGCGCTTGTGAGGCAGGCGCCGGAACCACTGAGCTAAATCCCTGGCCCTCTTTCTTGTTTTCCTGGAGGCTCCAATGCTGCTGTGGAGGTTGATAGCAATACATTATAATAAGAAAATCTTGAAGTGAATTTGTCTCACATCCAAAACCCCAGATCCTATCCCCTCAAGTCCCAAACAGGATGTTATGGCTTTCCTTCCCATTTGTCACTGTTGGGATTGAAGAACATGAACCCTACCCTTGCATTCCCTGGCCCTTTGTAGGAAGTGGTGCATTAGACCAGACCTCAGGACCTAGCTGTCCTCCCCACCTACCCTGCTTCTGTAAGAATGTCTGCAGTTATATATCATGTTCCAGACTTCACATATCACAGTGTTTTTGTTTGTTTACAGGCTCTTTCTATGCAGTACAGGCTGGCCTTCAACTCACTATGTAACCCAGGCTGACCTCAAACCCATGATCCTTCTGTATCAGCCTCCCAAGTGCTGACAATGTACATTTCTATGTTTTTAATCTCAAGTATTCAGGATTGATATAAAATTTATTAGAGCAAAGTAAAATCATTACATAATTTAATTTCAATTTTGAAGAGCTTCCTGAGGGGGACCGTTTGCCTTGAAAATTTAATAAAATAACACGGTGGTCATTAATCTGCTTGGGCATTCGGTGATAGTGTGATCTCACAGCAGTGAGGTACTCTCCAGATCTCATTTAATTATAAGTCTCTGTGACCTTGACTCACCTACACTTGGCACTGAAAGTCATTACAACATTCTGTAAGTTTTACATTTACTCAGTTCTTGAGGGATGTCTTTACAACTTCAGTTATGTAAAATTTTGCAAAATCAGTGAATTAATTCCTGAAGTTATTATAAAACAAACACCAAAATAATGGAGAGTTAATAAAACTTAAATATAACTTCATTCAATCAATGAAAATGTGCTTTTATGATCTCTAATTTTTATTTATTTGTAAACCAACTTGCAAATGTTGGTTTATGAAAGGGCACTATCATACGTCCTTTCCTAAATGTTCTTATGAAAAGACATTGCTTGAGGAAAATTCCACTAAATCTACTGTCATTTATGATAGTGGGAATAAAAGGGATGTTTATGTGTTGGAAGTACACTGGCTCAAGAGACTACAGAGGGAAAGACTAGGGTGGCTTTTATTTGCCAACTCAGGATTTGGGCACTACAGACTTCTTATTTCATAATGTCTACTTTTCTATGATAAGAAATCTTAAAAGAGAAAATGCCTTATAGTCATCTTTGGAGATTTCTGAAGAAAATTCTGTTTTGTAGGACAAAAAAGCCCCAAAACAGCCCCCTCACTGGTGCCACCTGGCACCATGGAGAGGAAAGCATACTCGGGTGTCCTTGGACCCTTGACAAGAAGAGAGATTCCAGTGAGCTGGCCTGGGTCTGAGGTACAAGTCATGAGTGAAAAGGGCTCCTGTGTCATAGCCTGACAGCTGTTGGTTGCCTTATGGGAGGGGTGGGAAAGTATATTTTGCTTGGCTGGAGCTTTACCTGGAAAAATATGCCTATTGGTTGCTATATTCATTAGGGTTCTTCAGAGAAACAAAAGCAATAGGATTATACAGACAGACAGACACACACACACACACACACACACACACACACTTATTCTGAGAATTAACTCACAAAATTATGGAGACCAAGAAGGCTCAATAGTCTGCTGACCAAAAGCTTGGGTTTGGAGGGAGCAAGGGGAAGGTTGAAATAAATCCTGGAGTTTGAAGGTCCAAGAACCAGGAGCTCTGATATCTGAGGGAAGAAGAGGACAGATGTCCCAGCTCTTTCCTTGACTTTTCCTTCTACTGAGGCCCTCGATGGATTGGACAATGTCTACCCACATTGGTGAGGGTGGATCCTCTTTACTCAATTTTGAATGCTAATCTCTTCCAGAAACTCCTTCACAGACACAACCAGAAAAAATATTTTAACAAGTTTCTGGATATCTCGTACCCAAATCCAGTTTACCTCTAAAATTAAGCATCATAAGTCCAACTTTTGTCAAACTGATGCCCATTTACATTTCCTTAAACCATTCTCAACATCTTCGTTACGTTTTCTCATCATTGAGACAAAATACTCAAAGTTAAGGTAGGAAAGGTTTATTTTGGCTAGCAGTTTGTAGAGGTTTCAGCCCAGAATTGGCTGGCCATAATTGGGTCGCTCCAAGGCAGAGGGGCATGGCAGAGGGGCATGGCAGAGGGGCATCACAGAGGAGAAGTAGTTCATGGTGGGCATGCTAAAATCAGGAACAAGACAAGGATGTCCACTATCACCACTCCTGTTCAATATAGTTCTGGAAACATTAGCCACAGCAATTAGACAAGAGAAAGAAATAAAAGGAATAAAGATAGGAAATGAAGAAGTCAAATTGTCATTATTTGCAGATGACATGATACTCTATATAGAAGACCCCAAGAACTCCACCAAAAGTCTTCTAGACTTAATAACCAAATTCAGTCAAGTAGCTGGATACAAAGTCAACACACAAAAATCAATAGCTTTCCTCTACACAAATAACAGACTCACTGAGAGAGAAATAGGGCAAATAATTTCTCTCACAATAGCATCCAAAAAACTGAAATACTTGGGAATCAACCTAACGAAAGAAATCAAAGACCTCTTCTCTGAAAACTATAGCACTCTGAAACGAGAGTTTGAAGATGATATCAGAAAATGGAGAGACATCCCCTGCTCCTGGGTAGGAAGGATCAATATAGTGAAAATGGCCATACTTCCAAAACTGCTGTATAGGTTCAATTCAATTCCAATTGAGATCCCAGCAGCATACTTCACAGACCTTGAGAAAACAATCCAGAAATTCATTTGGAACAAGAAGAGACCCAGAATACCCAAGGCAATTCTAGGTAACAGAGATGTGGCAGGGGGTGTCACAATCCCCACCTGCAACTGTACTACAAAGCTACTGTGATAAAAACTGCATGGTACTGGCGAAGAAACAGACCTGAGGACCAGTGGAGTAGATTAGAAGATGCAGAAACAATGCCAAACACAGCCATCTCATCTTTGATAAAGGAGCCAAACACCCTCACTGGAGGAAAGATAGCCTCTTTCATAAATGGTGCTGGAAAAATTGGGCTCCAACTTGCCAAAGATTAAAACTAGACCTGTATCTCTCACCATGCACTAAACTAAAATGAAAATGGATTAAAGATCTAAATATTAAAATAGAAACGCTGAACCGGCTGGAACAGAGGTTAGGTAGAACTCTTGAAGACATTGGTGTAGGAAAAGATTTTATGAACAAAACCTCAGTTGCCTGTGAACTAGCACAATCATCAAGTGGGATCTCTTCTTATTAAAAAGCTTCTGCACAGTAAGAGAAAGCACCAACAGGGTGAAGAGACAACCCACAATGTGGGAAAAAATCTTCACCTGCTGTTCCTCAGACAAAGGCCTACTATCTCAAATGTATAAAGAACTTAAAAAAATCAGACCTCCCAAATTTAAAGACCCAATCCAAAAATGGGCCTCTGAAATGAACAGACATTTCTCACACAAAGAAGTAGAAATAGCAAATAAATACATGAAAAAATGTTCAACATCACTGGTCATTGGAGAGATGCAAATGAAAACAATGCTGAGATTCCACCTCACTCCAGAAGGAATGGCTGCTAACATGAAATCTACCAATAACAAATGCTGGCAGGGCTATGGGAAAAGAGGAACCCTGCTCCACTGCTGGTGGGAGTGTAGACTGGTGCAAGCACTGTGGAAATCAGTATGGAGATACCTCAAAGAACTAGGACTGGAAGTCCCATTTGACCCAGCTATTCCACTGCTGGGGATCTTCCCCAAAGAATTAAAAGAATCATACCACAGTGATATATGTGTGCCCATGTTCATAACAGCACAGTTTGTAATAGCTAAAACTTGGAAACAGCCCAAATGCCCATCAGCTGGAGAATGGATAAAGAAAATGTGGGTTTTTTATAAAATGGAGTACTACTCGGCCATAAAGAATGAGAAATTAGAGACATTTGTAGCTAAGTTGATGCACATTGAGGTGATACTCTTAAGTGAAATGAATAGGACACATATATAAATACCGAATAGTTTCTCTGATGTGAGAAACTGAAAGTGTAAATAAGGACTAAAACGTATAATAGATAATGTCAAATAGGAAGAAAAGGGGCAAAGTGGAAGGGGAAGTGGGAGGGGTAGGGGAAAGAAAAGAAGGGAATGAGATTAATATGAGAAAATGGCAAAATAGGAACAAAATCTTTGTTAATAGGGAGGGATGGAGGGGTTGAAGGGAGGGCTGGGCAAGGGTGAAAAATAAGAACCAAGAGAGACTATGTAAAGGTGCAAATTTCCAGTGATGAATGTCATTATGTTGTATACCTAAAATGTACCCATGATTAGAATGAATAACCGATAATGCAAAATAGGAAGAAAAGGTCCAAAGGGGTAGGGGTAGTGGGAGGGGCAGGGGAAAGGAAAGAAGGGAAAGGAAAAATGCTGAGAAATGGAAAAAATGGAAATAAAGTCTTTGTAAATAGGGAAGGGTGGAGGAGGTGAAGGGAGGGCTAGGAATGGGGAAAAAATAAGAACCAAGATGCATCATGTAAAGGTACAATTCCCAATGAGAAATGTAAATGTGTTGTATACCTACAATGTACCAATAAAAGAATTTAAGTAAAAAATTTAATGTTTTACTTTATTGATAGTTTATGTTCCTGTTAACTGTATAATATAGTAAAAAAATAAAAACTCCTGACAAAACAGCAAGAGCAGTGAGATGTTAAGTATGTTCTACAAAAAGGCTAGAAAAGCAAAACACATGTGCTGCCAGTATAAGCAATACATGTGTATGGAAATTGCTGTTGTCATGTGTGCAGATTGCCTTAAGTGTGATAATTGAAGTAAAGATTATTTTATTTTTTGTAAAGGCTATTGGTATTTTAATTGTAGTTCATATAAGAATTTATTTGTGTTGTTCATTTTTAGACTTTGTACATCAAAAAACAATCAATGTTGAAAATTTTGATGCTTTTTTGTAAACAATACTAAAAATTCAACACTTTATGACTTTTTCCTGTTAAGTACTCATTGCTTAATAATAAAACTTATAATGTTAAAATTAATAATTCATCAATAGAAATATTCTAAAGAATAAACTGACCCATGTTATGTGCCTTTATGACAAAACTTGTGTTATGCTCCATGGATCAAAGGGAAAAAATACTCTATAATTCTCTGCTATGTGATTTGTGTCTCAGAACATTTTTCGCTTTTTGTTTTCACTTTTTTTTGTTTTGTTTTATTTTGTGGTATGGGGATCAAACTGAAGGCCTCAAGGGGTCTACCGCCGAGCACTGATTTTTTTAAAATAGATGGATAATTTTAATGTTTCCAGAGCAAAAATTTCAATAAATGGGGCAAATTACCATCAGACATGTCATAATCATGAATCATCACTTATGGTGGGCAGTAAATTGCTTGATTTTAGGAGAACTTTTAAGCTTCAGACCTACAGAAAATTTAAATGTGAAAAGCCATACCCAAAAGAGCTAGAATAAATTATAATTTGGTTACATTTCCATCAGTGTCTTTAAGTTTCCTGCCAACTAGATTTTACTGAAATATTGGAAAACAAAACAAAGAAACAACAAAATCTATCTTATCTGGAAGATGACTTGTTAATACAAGGACACACCTCTTAATCTAAGATGTGATGAGAAAAATCACTTCAAAGGTCTGTGGTCAGAAGAGGGTAGGAAATGGCACTCAATTCCTAGAGTGAGGTTTTCCCACCTAATCTATATGCTGAGTGTATGGGAAGTTAGAGGGAAAAGTACATTTTTGCAATTAATATGGCAGGAAAACTGCTACATTGGTTTTTTGCAATGAGGCATGTGAGTCATTTCAGCTGCGTTTCTTTTTTGGGGGACACATTTTGAAAAATGGTTCAGTCCCCCAAAACAATATATATTATTTGATTTGGGGGCTTTCGCCCCTCACTGGAGACATTTTAGACTTTTATTGAGCACATTTTTATTGTTTATTCTTAATAAAGGCATAGCATTATGAATAACATGACGATATTAAAACAAACATGAACTTATTCATCAAGGGAAATTTATGTGTTGAATTAAAATTAAATAACAATGCTAACTTTCATAGATTTGCCATTTCTTGAGCTGACACTTGGAATTGAGTTCTGCTATTTTATGTCTTAAATTATTTTTTAACTTTTACAAAGTGACTATATTATTACACTTTTTGTGAATTTGTATTTCTGATAAAATCTTCAACCACATTATTTTTGGAATGAATTTTTGAAGAGAACTATGCATTTTATACACAAGATTCCAGATGAAGTTATAAACGGAAACAAGTTATTTAAATTAGATTACTCAGGAGTCGCTTGAGATTATGTGCATTTTCTAAGGGGGAAATATGCTTTCAATCATTACTCTTTTCCGTTTGGAGTTGGATTTAAGGTTCTATGCGGCATTTGAAAGAGACGTAACCAGAACCACATTGGTTCATTTATGTAATAAAACACTAGATGGCGCTGTGCCCTAAGGGGCTTGACAAGAACGCATACCGATCTTTAAAGCCCATTTCGGGGGTTAGTTGATCGTGTGTTTTGCAGAAGTGAGAGAAAAAAATTCCCTTTTTTTTAATGCTTAAAGAAGTTTTAACTTTATGAATGCACATCTACAATTAAAACAAACACGGATTTATTAAGTAAGGTGGTTGTTGTTGTTGTTGTTGTTGACAGCCTTGAAATCCTGGGCTCAAAGAATCCTGTGTCAGCTTCCAGAGTAACTGGGACTAGGCTCACTAATAAGGTAACTCGTAAGTTAGGCGTTGAATAAAGGTAGATGACAAGATGATGGATGGCGAGTCTATAGTTTCATGGTACAAAAGCTAATCAAATGCACAGATCTTGTTGAGTATTTGTTGTTAATAAACTTAAAGAGAAGAGTTACTTAGAACAGTTTTAGATCTACTATTAAGAGAGCAGAAAATTTCCATAGGTCCTGTATAGCTTCCCCTATTAGTAATATCTTACATCCATAGTGCATTTGTCACAGCAAATGAACAATGTTATTAACAAAAGTCCGTACTTCATTTAGATTTTCTTAGCTGGTAATTAATACCTTTTTGTTGTTCCAGGATCCCACCCAGAATACCACCGTGCACTCAGTCACTGTGTCTCTTCCCCTCCTTTTGCAGTTTCTCAGACTTTCTTTGTTGTGAGTGGCTTTGAGGGTTCAGAAAGTTTTGGGTCTGTGAAGAAGACTCCTCTCTCTTGGAATTTGATGTTTTCCATGATTAGCAGGAAGTCATTTGTGCCTGGGAAGAGGGCCATAGGGGCGAAGCACCACATCCTTACATCGTGTCAAGGGTGCATACTACCAACATGGCTGCTCACTGTTGGTGTTGCCTCTGAACACCTGGGCGTGAAGGTGCCTGCCAGGTGTCTTAGCAGTGAAGTCCTTTTCTTCCCTACTTCACTTACTGTGTTCTCTGAAAGGAAGAGCACAATGAACCCTGGTTGTGCTGGTAGGCTCCACCTGTGAAGGTGGCCTTTCTGTGTGAGTCATCTAGACCTCTTTTGCATGGGAAAATTTTCTGTTCTCTATTTGTCTAGTGAGTTACTTATTTTGCACCAGGGTAGATTTATGGATATTTATTTTATACACTCGGTTTAGTCCAACACTACTTCATTTATTTATTATGTGAATTGGTCCAGCTTTGGCTCCTGTGTCTCCTTGGCATACCCTTGTCATTGTGTATTTATTTTTTAGCAACTTGTTTACTTAATAGATTTAGTTCAGTCTTCAAATAAGATTTAGCCCCATTATTGTGTTGAGCTCATCTCTTTTCCACTATTAAGTAATATAGAAAAATGAAAATTGAAAATACATGAAAGTAGGATTTATTTAATATTTATTATGGTTTCAGTGTGTTTTCTTGAAATGTTTTATTTTTCTATTTTTATTATTTTGCATTTTTTCATTCTTTAAAAAAATAAATCAATTCATTCTTTGATAATAATTGTATATTCTGATTTATTTCTATCTAACAATACGGGATAGACATTTTCTCACCTTCTTACGTATATAGCATTACAATGTTCTACATAGTTCAGTTAACCCTTCCTTTATAATTGACTAAAATTGATCTCTCGGTATTCTCAGTCCATTGCATAAGTCTGAATGCATAGCACTTTGAATACATCATGATTGAATAAATTAGCCATTTAGAAACTTCCTATTTGTGTGCATGTGTGTATGTGTGTGTATTTGTATGTTTGTGTGTGTGTTGCTAGAGATCAAACTGAGGGCCTCAGGCAGGAATTGAGCTCAGCGGCACGCCACCTGCCTTGCAAGTGCAAGGTCTTGAGTTTGATCCCCAGTACCACAAACAAAACAAAACCAAACAAAACAACTGAGGGCCTTGTGTATGCTAGGCAAACATTCTTTCACTGAGATATAATCCCAGTTAGAGTTTCAATATTTTCAATAGTGATGCAATGAGAATATTCCAGCCTAAAAATTATTTAAGGAATTTTACATTATTTTGCATGTTTAAGATTTCTAGAAATGGAACTGGATCCAATAATAGCATCATTATTTTTTAAACTCTTGATTTATAATTATATTTTACAAAATTGAGTAAATGGTATGAGGCTAACCCACAGAAAGACAGGAAAATACATTGCCAATGATGCAATTATGCAAGTTGAGATTTTAAACAGAATCAGCTGATTAATGAGAAGCATGACTTTTCCTAGAAACAATAAGTCTAATTCAGAGCCCGGGTGCTGCTCTTCTCAGCATACACTCTCACTGCTATGCTGAGACTTGGGAAGAGTTGTGTTATTGGCTTCATCAACTCACTTCAGCAAAAGACAGGAGAAGAATACAACCCACACTTTGAGCTGTACTGGCCACCTGACACTCGCAAGAGCTGTCCCAAGTGGGTAGGACAGTGGCAAGCCAAGCAGTCTTCTCTGAGGGTTCACATCCCTCCCTCAGATTGCTGCTTAATTCTCCTCCTGGGCTATGCCAAATGCTCATCACAAAGCTAACCCCATGCTGGGAACATTAGATGCCAGACTCCTGAATCTGGGAAGAGATGAGATAGTAAAGGCACAAAAACAGATTTCTGTTATTTTTAAAAAATCATTTTTGGGCCAGGGATTTAGCTCAGTGGTTCCACCGCCTGCCTCACAAGCACAAGGTCTCAAGTTTGATCCCCAGTACCAAAAAACAAACAAACAAACAAATAATAAAAAATCATTTTTCTCTCAAAGCAGGGAAGTCTACTTCTTATTTAGCATCCCTGGTGTATTTCTTTGTGGCATTCTGTGTTCAGATGGTAAACTATGCATACTGCTGACTGTTGGTTTGGCGTGTGTTTCAAAGGATCCTTTGTAATATTATTGATTAATAGGGAGAACATTTTTTTCTGATTTTTGGAGTTGTTTTAATTGAACATTTGTTTTCCATACTTACTTAAAAAAAAAAATTCCCTACTCCACACTGAGCAGCTATCTGGAGTATGGTTTGGGTATTTTTAGCTATCTACTGTTCAGGGATTAAGGGATGGTGTCCACCACTATTGAATTAGTGGGGTGTATCGAGGTGGGTTGGAGAAGGTGTTTGTGTCTAGGTGTTCTTTAATATGAAATACAGCCCAATGAGTCCCAGCACCCAGCACACTGCCCACCACATGATTAGTAAATAATAATTGACTGATTAACATGGGAGAGTGAGATTCTGGTGTTTTATTGTTATAAAACATGTTATAGTTCCTACAGTTGAGAATGAATTCAGTCCAATTACCTGTGCCTGAGTTCTAGTTTCCTTAGGAGAGGGGGGTGGTTTTCAATGACTTCACTGACAACAAAAAATATCATAATCTTGGGCTGGGGGTGTAGCTCAGTGGTAGAGTGCAAGGCCCTGGGTTTGATCCTCAGCATCTCAAACAAAACACAGCAAAAAAATTCTGAGGACTGTGGTAAGAAGTCACAGGAAAGACTTCTTTCTTGCAAAATAACTTGATGTTAAAAACAAAAATAAAAAATTTTGGAATACCTTCATATCCCCTGGAATAGTGACATTATGAAAGATGACTACTCCTGATATAATTACTACCTGCATGCTCATGACTTGTAGCTGAAAATGCATGTGTACAACAGGTTTTCCACCCTAAGAATAAAAAAGGAGCCTGCTTGTGGTGGCTGCTGCAGAGCCTGCTCCCTGAGGAGATTCTCCCTCTGGTGTTTCTAGGCTGTCGGAGCGGCTGTTCCTGGGCCCGGCAGGACAGAGTCAGCACGTGCCTGGGAAGTGTTCTAAGCTGTGTTGTCCTTTGCTTCTGATGGTTTCTGCTTTTAATTTCCTGGCCTAAAACAGTCCTTATTTTAAGTCCCCATCCAGGAACCGGTGATTCCAGCCCTCATGCAGGCCTCTAGCCTCTGTGTTTCCTTCTGGCTAAATGCACAGGCCATCTTCACAGCGGCTCTAGTGGCAACATTTCCCACTTCCTGTGACTAGATGTAGACTGGGTAATGCTTTCTATCGGTGGGCGACCAATCCTCCAACTGCCTAAAAGGGGGGATGGAGAGGGATAAAGAGAAAAAAGACAATAGAGACTTGTGTCATTTCAAAGTATATGAGGGACTGGGAGGTCAGTGCCTCAGAGTTGACAAAGACAAAGACTCTCTGAGCTAGCCATCATTTATTGGGTGCACACAATAACTTGAGGGGATATTCGGTGATTTAGGGGGCAGCAGTAATTCCAGGACAATGAGGAATTTATGCTGATGAAGATCCTAAATCAGGAGGTTCTTATGTTGAGGACTGTAAGGAGAGAATTCTTACACTAGTAAGTGGGATGAGTTGAATTGATAAGGAACTTGTCCCTCCCCAGATGAAACTTTTGTCTTTTTAAAATTACTACTAAGTTCTTAAAGAACCAGGATGTCTTCAGCTGATGCAATCTTGCCCTTGAGCATGACAGCTTTCTGGACCATTGAGGGCTCAGCTGTGACCGGAGCAAAACAGAGTTATGTTTCTGCATGCCTTAATTAGCCTGCTCATGGGCAAGATGACACTGGGCCTTAGACAGCTATACTCATACTCTAATTATGAAATGATTTTTCCCCAAAATTTATGTACAATTGCTCTCAACAGCTTTCAAATCCTTTTTCTCAGTGGATAGGTGACAGCTTGAAAACTTGAGAGAGCAGGTCTTGAGGAAACCCAGGCTTGGCCCAGCACAGCCAGACCTAGTCCCACAGCCCTGACCAGCCTACGGCAAAAGGGGCCTGTGGTGGTAACCAAACTTTGAAATCTGCCCTGCTATGGCAGGGTGAGTACAGGAAAAGAAGAATGTCCTAACTGTGCTCTTCCCTGTCTGTTCATTTTAGTTCTGTAAAGTCAATGTTAGTCCAGATTTGTTTCTCAAGAGACTGGGTACTATGGTTTGGTATGAGCCCTGATTTCTATTTTGAAGTCTTAACCCCAATATCTTACCATGTTCCTGGATTTTGATACAGGGTCTTGGCAGAGGTAATTAAGTTAAAGTGAGGTCAGAAGGAGTCAGTATGACTGCTGAGTTTATAAGAAGAGGAAATTTGGGAGGATATGAACAGGAATGGTGAGGGAAGACCACGGAAGGACACAGAAAGAAGTCCTCTGGAGAGCTGTCTTAGTTACTTTCTTGTCACTAGCACAAAATACTCAACACCCACAGCTTAAAGAGGGAGAGGTTTCTTTTGGCTCTCAGTATTTAGACGGTTCAGTCTATAGCTGGCTAGCTCCATGGCAGGAAGGGGATGGTGAAAGATTTGGTGGAGGAAAGCTGCTCACATCATGGCATCCAGGAAGCAGAGAGAGAAGGGAGATGTGCCCTTCCACATCAGGCTCCCCATATCTCCTAACAGAAAGTCAGCTATGGATTCATCTCCCAGGACCCAATCACCTTGCAAAAGCTCCACCTCTGAACACATAAATCCTCTGGGGGTCATTCCAGATCTAACCAAAAAGAGCCAAGCCAACAAGAGACCTCAGGAGGTAACCACTCTGCTGGCACCCTGATCTTGCCTTCCAGCCTCTAGACTTGTGGCAAAATAGGTGTCTGTTGTTTAAGGTGCCCAGTTTGTGGTGCTTTGTTATGGCAGTCCCAGTACACTAGGACAACGAACAAGCTTTAGCAGAGTCCTTTGTGTTAGCCCACATTCTGAATACCCCAAGCATTCCTGAAGTGAGGTAGGCCCCCTCTTGGAGGTGCTTAGATCATGGCTCCCAATGTCTGTAAAGTCACTGTACATTTGACAGTTGCAGAGAGCACCCTCAGAGCAGCCTCAGAGGTGGAGGCAACTGCTAGAGTTCTGGAGCTTCCTTCCTGGTGGATGGCTGATCACACCAGTGCACCATGGTGTGGGATTTCCATTTACTCACGTCCCTCATGCTCACCTCTGCTATTCCAAACCCTCTGTCTTGTCTTCATGGCTTAATTCCATGTCCTCCAGGATATGGTAGTGCTAATGTTGCAGTGGGGTGGGATGTACGCACTACTTCTCATCTGGAACACACAGTTATCGGGGTCGTAAATTCACAGCACCAGTAATAAATTTAAAAGGCAGAGTTTAAAATAAAGGAAGAGGTTTATTTGGAAGAGTGTGGAAAAGAGAAAATAGCTACTCTGGATGGGTAGGAGGCATCAGAAAGGAATACTTGTAGGTTTTTGTCCTCAGCTCCTTTTTTCAAAGACTGTTGTCCCTGTTGGGCACCTGGAACTTGTGACAATCTGATTTGCTGTCTGTCTGTCTGTGACTCCAGCCTGGGTAGCCTCTGTCTACATCCTTTGGCCATTTGATTCCTTCCTGCCCTTTTGTGATGGATAAGTATGGGGAAGGGCAGTATAGAGTTAGAAATTAAGTCAAAGGGACATGTGTGTATCTGGTGAAGTGGTATAATGATGCTAAAGTGAGAATATATATATATATAAGTATATATGTATAGGTGTGTGTATCTTTTATATATTAAATAAGAGTCCTTAGTGTCTCCTTTGTGTTTTATTGGGTGAGGGTAGGGGCTGGTTACCTTTTAATGTTCCTGGCTACATCCCTGTTCTGCCTGTTGACTCTTCCTGATAAATTCTTTTGTTGGTTGTGTTACCTGGCACCTTCCCGGGTCTGGTTTTTCTCTCTTTCTTTACCTTTGTCTTTCCAATTGCTGGAGACTAACTTCAGAAGCAAAAGTTACCTTTAGTAAGATTTCTTATTAATTTCCTTAATAAAGCATAATGAGATCCTATTTCATTCTTTCTCCTGCCTGTGACCCCTGTCCCTATGCTGCCTCTCTGCTGCACATACAGAGCCTTCAGATGGCCGTCAACCCCTCCGGTGTTTCTCTTCCTTCACTGTCACCTCAGCAGGGGACATCCTCTTTACCATGTTCTTCCACCACGTCACAGAAATAGCTGGGGTTGGGAAACTGCTAGGCGCTGGGGATAGTCCCTTGCCTTCAAGAAACTCAGGCCCTTCATTCCAATGGGAGCATCCCTCCTGATGTGCCATTTAATCCTCTGCCTTATTGTTGCCTTTGACAATGCCTTAACATGTTTTTTATTTTCCATACTCTGAGGTTTTGACATCTGGGGCCTTGCTGAAGGTGGTAGAGGGACTGCTGATCCCAGAGCCTGTCAATTCTCACAGCACACAACTCCCCCAGGGGTTCACCCTTTATATGTAAACTGACCAATCAAGAGTCTACAGGATCCTCCCCCTAGTCCTCCCCTACAGTTGGACTCTCACAGTCTTGGCCATTATCTACCTACTCTATTCACTCCAGAGCTGGGTAACGGACAACCAGGACCAGCCCTATGACCCAGAGCCAACTGCAAAGATTCAAAGTAGCCCATCCTGCCTTGCCTGAGCTTCCTGCAGAAAGTCTGCTACAGGGCTTGCCTCGGTTTCCCGCTCTCCTGCCTCCTGACCAACCCCAGTGTTCTCCATGTGGCCCTGCATGGCATGTTGTATTCTCTTTTCTGGACAATTGTGGGCAATGAGCTGTCTTGTCTTCTAGTTCCTACTCAGCAACCTTTCTTTATCTTTTATGCTGACCCAGGGTGTTAGTCATCTTTCTATTACTGTGACAAAATGACTGAGAGAATCAACTTAAAATTAAGTTTCTTTTGGCTCAAGGTTTCCCAGGTTTCAGTCCATGGTCACTTGTCCTGTTGTTTGGGGTTTGGGTGGCACAGTATTTTGTGTCAGGAGAACATGGCAGAGGAGGTCTCTTCAGTTCATGGTAGCCAGGAAGGAGAGAGAGAGAGAGAGAGAGAGAGAGAGAGAGAGAGAGAGAGAGAGAGAATGAGGTCCCAATATTTCTTTCAAGGATACAAGGATACACCCCCAGTGACTTAACTCCCTTTCACTGGGCTCCATCTCCTAAAGGTTCTTCTACTTCCCAATAGCACCATAGGTAGGGGACCAAGCCTTTAACACTGAGGCCTTTGGGGGTCACTTCTAAACTGTAACACCCAGCTTCCCTCTTTCTGATGGTGGATTCTCCCAAGTTTCTTTTTTGGACCACTCCTATAATGTCACTAGGGTGCTGCATAAATTTACTAGGACTGCTATAACACAGTACCACAGATTGGTCAGCTTAAATAGCAGAAATTTATGGTTTCACAGTTCTGGAAGTCAGAAGTCTTAGATCAAAGTTTTAGCAGGGTTGGGTTTAAATTTTTTCAAAGTTATGACTTGAATAGTAAATCAAAATTATAGTAGTACCCAGTTCATGAACTTAATTTGTTCCACGATTCTAGGGAAGATGGCCGTATTCATGTTTGTGCAAGGTACAGGGAAGATGGCTGTAGTGTTCATAACCTAATGCAGGGTTCCCCAATGGGAAGCAAAATTTTGTCAAAAGATTCTGCTTGCAAATTTAAATTTTTGTGAATAGAAACATTTGTGAACCAAGGTATTACTGTATAGGAGGGGTGGTTGTTTAAAAAACAAGCAGATTTTGGCACTTTATCCCAAATCTTTTTTTTTTTTTTTTTAAGTTTTGGGGTTTTTTGACATAGGGTCTCACTATGTAGTCCAGGCTGGGTTACCCCAAATCTAGAGAAACTTCATCTCTGGGTGTTCAGAAGGTCTGCCACTATCATGTTTTCCATAACAGACCCAAGTGTAGTTTGGATTCTTCTTTTTCTTACAAGGGGACATGCTCATTGATTGGTTTTCCTGTCCATCTGTCCCTTACACCACTTGCTGCCTGGACTTCATGTTTTTCTGACATCACATCTAATATCTTGATTCAACAAACATCTTCATTTGACAAATATATTAACTTCACCCTGTGCCTGGTTTATAATAAAATATTCCTGCATCTATTCCTCATAATAATCCTGTGAGATAAGCACAATCATCACCCCCACGTTGTAGCTGAGGACAAGCAGAGGTGATTTGGGTAAACAGGTCAGGCGGCTCTGAAGCCCATGGTACATTCCTTATGCTGTGCTCCCCAGCATCATCTAAAGGTCCACTTCCCATCTGCAACTCTGCATTTTCTCTGAGATGTGGCCTCATTCTGGTTCATCTGGTTTCCCTGCCCATAAGTATCTTGACAGCCCCTAGGTCTCAAATGGTGGTCCAGGACTGGCAGTATCAGCTGTTACTTTTAGGTCTCATCCCAGAATTGAAACCGTAATGAAGGTCCAGCAGTCTCTTATGATGAGCCTTTCGAGTGATGCTGATGCTGTGGCCCTCACACTTCCTGTGTAGGTGCCCTGTCCTTTGATGCATCCATGCTCCCCTACCCTGCCTCTTCCTTCTTTGAAGCTTCTCCCTAAAGTCTCCTTTTTAGTTGAATGCCCTGTCTGATGTTGAAGACCCAATTTGAAGGCCACCTATTTTAGGAAGTCTTTCCTCTTTATCTCTTCCTGCCCTTCTAATCAGCTCTGTGTTCTCCTCAGGATGGTCTTTCTCATACTTTACTTGTTTTTTCTCATTTAGGACAATTTCTTTGCTCTACCTTCTGACCTTCTGTCATTTTTGTACTTGTTGCCATCACACAAGCAATTTAAGGTTAAGTATTTGTGTCCCTGTTATGGCTTGTATCTAGATGTCCCCACAAAGCCTCATGTGGTCATGGGTGGGGGTTTTCAGAGGTGGCTGGATCTAGAGTGTGTGATGCTAGGATTAAGTGCGTAATTCTAGGATTAAGGGTGTATGGTTACTAAATTAGTCCACTAATTTGGCATAGTTCTGGGTGTGGAGAATGGGAAGGCTTACTTGTGTCATAGTGTTACTTGCCCTAAGGGCATATAGAATATAAGATAGAATATAAGGGACAGTAAGAGGGCTGCTTGTTGCTTGCTGCTTCACTACTTTGCTGCCTTCTGCCTGCCATGAACTGTTTTTCCTCTGCCAGGTCCCTCTGCCATGCTAGCCTGCCTTGGAGCCACCCAACTATGAACTGAAACCTCAACAAAATGTGAGCTACAATAAATCTCTCCTTCTTTAACTTTGGGTGTTGGGTGTTTTGTCTTAGCAACAAGAAAGGTGACTAAGACAATCCCTCACACATCTGAGGTTCCTATATCACAGCAAAATGCTCCATAAAGCATTGTACTTAATGACTACTATTAGCCCAAAGGCAACCCAATATAAAGTTAAGTGCATTGAAAAAAGTTTTCAGAGGATTCAAAGCATAATTCTTTGACAGGAAAAAGTTTTAGAAAGATTTCATTCCCTATCAACAAATAAAGACACATCTGAGCTGTGGCTGCTGGTGGCTCCCTGTCCTTTAAAATCATTCCACTGCCCACACCAAAGTGAGTTGTCTAGAGCAGTTAAGATTGAAGATCCACCATCATTTTTTCAGAACTGAACATTACACTCCCATATGGCCTGATATCCATGTGATGAGACAGCATCTCATTTCATATGTGAAAAAGGGTCCTAAGGGATCCAGGACCACATTACTTAATTCTCTTGACTCCCAGAGGTACCATGTGGGTGACTAAAACTGCTAGCTTTCCCACCTCTTGAACTGCTGTTCATCAGACCCTCCTGAGATAGTATTTGCAGAGATTATATTAAAAATTGACTGTTGTTTCAAAGGGAAGTATAAATATTTTGCATCTTTTCTTTTTGTATTTTACATCCTGCCTATAGTGTTTTGACCAATCACCTCTGAATGTGCTCCATTTGAATACAATACAGCACTGATACTGAAAGTTGTTATATATTCTTCAAGAAGCCATTAGAATACAAATCTATGCCCCCTTCCCACAATCTGAAATCCAAAAGACTGGAAAAACCAAAAGACATTTATAGAGCTCATTTTGTGGCAAAGATTAACCTGAATCTAATTATAGACTATATCCATCTCACATATGAATATTCAGGTATTTTTCTGCAGAGATGTTTTACTTGGTTAAGTTACATTCTTGGTGTTCACTGGGATTTTACCACTTAATATTCAACATATATATGCCATTAATCTTTTAAAAAACTGAAACTTAAAACACAGCAACTCTTAGGAAACAGATAAAGATTTAAAGGCCTATCATCCACACTCAGTATTAGGTTAACAATAAACAAAAGTCACAGATAATTTTCTCGGTTTGCGACATGACATCTACTTTTGGCACTATTGTAGATGGAGTCGCCTTTGATTTTAGCAGTTCTGTGTTAAGATTGCACGGTAGCCAGTCCAGATTCTTTCTAATGTCTTTCCAATGACCTAGATACAAAGTCACAGAGATCGTTCCTGCCATTTCCACACTTACCGTGAATATTCAAGGTCACGGTGTGGCCATCTTGGTAACCCTGTGACATTTTTGGCTCTCTCACCTAAAGTGTCTAATAGATTCATAGGAACATCGGAAATTGAATTGGAAGGCTTTCTTCTTATACAAGTATTAAGGTAGAACTTTTTGATATAAATTTGTCTCCGTTTTAATACACTTCAATGAAATAGAGCAAAAATTTTCTTGAAACATTTTATTCAAAAGTGTAGTCCCCATAAATTTTCTTTAAAAGTGTGAGTGCTAAGTTTAATTCATACAACTTTTTGTCCTCACATACAAAAATGATGAATGGTAATTTCTCCTCCTATCTATGTGAACTCTGATAAAGCACTTTGTAATATCCTTGCACCACTACCACAAAAATGTTTCATTAGTTTTATGTCACAAGGAAACAACACAAATCAAAGAAATTTATTCCTTTTGTGGCTTTAAATGCACCTGACCTTTCAGCTATGAAATACTGATAGCATTTTCCAGATTTCCAGGGTTGTTTTATGAATTAAGACTAATTTTTATAAAGTGCCAAAGCACAAAAGAGAACCTTAGAGGATGGTGAGTATAAAGACATCTTCACTGTTTATAATCATCGCTTCCATCAGCAAGAACAGCAAAGCTCAGTTTCATCTATAAACTTCATACAGTAAAAATGTGGAGACTCCCTTTCACGAGGCAGAAAGAGAAGATAAAGGAAGACACTCAGAGGGAGGGTAGAAGCTATGATCTCCACCTGAGAAATGCTTTTGCTGACAAAGCAGGGAACATTCAGGAACTGGCTATGGAACCTGGCAGTTAAAATCAGAAGAACTTGGAAGCCCAGCAGCAGGATGAGCATTTTATTTAATTCTATTGAATGTATCAAAGGCTGGTGCTTCAGCACTGAGAAATTTATAGCAGCTACTGTGCCTGGATGTAGTTTATGAGAATAAGGGGAAGAATAAAGTGAAAGTAGTCACCACAAGCAGAATTGGAAATGAGTTTATAATTGTTTCAGTGCTCTTGATATATCCACTGTGTAAAGAAATAGTCCCTCCTTTTATTACCCTTGTATGTACTTCCAGACACGGCTTCCTGCTTCCACTGCTTCTAGAAGAGGGCTCAGGCAGTATGCTTTTCTTTCTGATGACTCCTGATGAAGGAGACATGTGGAGGAAAGGATCAAGTGCTCGATTGAAGGGAGAAAGCCAAATGGAATATGGAGTAAGGAAGCTGAACTGAGAGAAGCAAAAAGGGGATGCGTCAGGTTGATAGCCTGGCAAGTAACCGGGGGATGCCTGGTCGCCCAATGTGAAGGTATAGTAGGGGATGAAAAAATAATGCACAAAGACTAAAGAGTAAAGAACAAATGATTGTTTATTACTTGGGGGGCTGGGAGTTGATCTTTAGCGCTTTCTTGGCTAAAGATCACCTGATCTTAGCTCTGTCCTGGCTAAGACCACGAGCTCTGGATTCGTCAGTATTTATGATTATATAACATAGAAAGGGGGTGTGAAGGCAGATGTAGGGAATAGGAGAACGAATGCACTTAATGAGCCAGGCTTGGAAGAAGGGGAGTAATTATGTATACTTGTGAGGGCTAGGTCACAGTTAACAAGGCACCTGTATTAACTTGCAAGTCATAGCTAAATCACCTGCATTATCTTAGCTAACATTTGATCTTAGAGAATGGCTGCACCGAGCCATAATTCCTCAGCTTCAGTGTTTCCTACAGAGACATCACAACCACATCGATCACTGAGACCTCAATTGTGATCTTTGGCACAGGGAAGTCTATCTCCAAACACCAGCTGAAAGGTCAATTAGCAATTCACACTTAGGCCTTAGAGTGATTCATAATCTTAATCAACAGCTGAATTCATAAGCCAAATCAATACTATCTAAAGTCTACTCAGTATAGTTTCAAGCTGATCTCCTGCAGGGGCGAAGATAAAATTTTAGTTTCCTAGAGAATTCTTTACACTTCCTCTCCATGTAACATATTGGGTTCTGAAATAAAATGTGAACAGTATGGGTAGAAAATGTACCACTGTGAATTAAATAACTAGCTATGCAGACATTGTATGATGATTATATTCTATGTTTGTGAATATCGCAATTGTGAATTGAGAATTTTAGAATACTTCAGAAAGGACATTAAAAAAATCACACAGAAAAAAGAGAGGGAAAGTAGACTATTTGATCCCTTCCCTTAGGCAACTGACACCTAAACAAAATATAAAACAAGAAAATTTTGATGGTTCCTAAAAAACCTTTTTCAGAAATAAATTCTATCTATTGGGCACGGTGGGGTACACCTATAATCCCAGCACTCAGGAGGCTGAGGCAGGAGGATCTCCAAGAGTTTGAGGCCAGCCTGGGCTACATAGTGAGTTCAAGGTCCACCTGGACTACACGGTGAGACATTGTCTCAAACAAAACAAAACAAAACAAAACACAAAACCCCCCAAATCCTATCTGGTGCCCATTGAGGGATGCTCAGGAATCCAAGCCATCAATTCCTCAGCTCTCCAGTCCAAAACATTCAAAGGACAGAGGTAGAACTTCTTAAGTTTATACCATGGAGCTAAAGGGAATCACTTCTTATCCCTTCCCACCAATTGGTACTTTTTTTCACATTGTCAATAGTTGGAAATGTTAAACACAAGACAAAAAAGCCTGAGATGTTATTGGGCCACATATATTAAAATAAAATAAAAATAGAATTATTAAGCATAGACACAACAGCAAGAGTGAAATGATGGGACACAGCAGTTTCCATTCAAACCTTACAGTACAAAAACCCAGCCAACAAAACCTCTCAACTCTCACCACAGCAGCTCACAGGAGCCACCTGACTTTATTTTCTTTATATCTTGGGTATAAATAGTCTCACACAAATCTCATACAATTTAGAAAAGACTGCTGAATCACAAAAATAGCCTCAAATACGGCATTTTTACTTTTTAGAGTATAGTTAAAGTTAATATTTGATTTTTAAAATAATGTTCAAATCATCTGAAGCAAAAAGGAAATGCTTGATTTAGAAAAAGCCTTATAAGGCTCTGCAGAGATTAGACTTTTACTGTTCTTCCGGATGACACTGTCCAAAAAAAAGTCTTTATCTAGGAAATTGTGGAATGAAAAATGTTAAGACAGTTAAAGGCAGAGCAGTTCCCAGGCTCTTCTGTCCCTGGCAGGAGAGGGCAGCCCAGGCTCTACTTCCTGCTATGACTCAACAGTCCAGTGCTAGGAACGATGCTCCTGCAGGGGGCAGACACATTAGCCTGTCACCTGCACAGTGAATCTGATCAGCTGATCCAGAAGGACAAGGTTTAATGGTCTTAGATTTTGAGGGGTGGGAAATAAAACCCCTAAAACAGAAACACTGCAATCTGAGAAAGACAATTTGAAGCTGCTGATCTCACTTATAAAATCTAACAGGCTGGGTTAGTAATTCTTTTTAAAGTAAGCCAAAGCATAGAGAAAATGCAAAGTGTCAGGCTATGCATCTGGTTATTTTTGCTTTCTATGAGTTAAATTCAGCTATTATGGTAGATTTTGCAATAGTCTCTGAACCTTTGAGTCACATCTAGCTGTGAACACTAGGCCAGTGTGGGAGCATATTTGGGGAGAATTTTGTTTGCTTAAGAGGTTGCATTTTGATGTTGGTCACACAAAGCAAGATGATCAGCTGAGGTGCAATCCAGGCAGCATTTCGATGGACATCAGTCTAAGTGAACAGAATACTTTCCTGTGGTCAGGTTTTTCTTCCTGAGAAACGTAGCCTCTACTCTCAGGAACCAGACGTGGTAGGTGATCCAGGACATGAGGTAACTAGATGGCTACTTTTTTCCTCTGGTGAGGCAACCATCCCTGCTGGATGGACAAATCTTCCTGCGTGCTATGGCTGTTGCTGATACTGCCCCTCAGTGGCAGTGTAGAAGTCATCCAGGACGCTCTGCAGATAATCAAATGTTGGCCTCTCCTCTGCTTTTTCTTTCCAGCACATTTTCATGATGTCATAGAGCTCATCTGGGCAGTTCTCCATGCGAGGCATCCGGTAGCCCTGGGACAGTGCAGTCATTACATCTGCATTGGTTCTCCCTAAGGCCCCCAAAAAACAAACAGAAAAACCATGCTATTTAGGAACCTGACCAGAGAAGAAACCACTGCCAGAGTCTTTTTGCTACTCACCCCCTGAAGCCATGATGGAAGAGAGCTTTCTTGTGTCTGTTATGGGTTGAAGTGTGTGCTCCCAAAATTCACAGGTTGACGTGATAACCTCCAGTCCCTCAGTGGGACTATATTTGGAAATAAAGCTTTTAAAAAGATAATTAAATTAAAATAAGGTCATGAGGGTGGGTCCTAAACCAGTACATCTTGTGTTATAGAAGAAGAGATTTAGCACAGAGACATGCACAGAGCAAAGACCATGTGAAGTCCCAGGGAGAAGATGATCATCCACAAGCTAAGGAGACAGACCTGTGCTAACACCCTGATCTCAGACTTCCAACCTCCAGACTGGGTGAAATTAAATTTCTATTGTTTAAATCATCCACTCTGTAGAGATATGAGTTTTTCTAGAGATGATTTTCATGCAAAACATATGTAATCTTACAATAATACCTGGCATTCATCACAGGCAATTTCCTTTCCATAGCTATAAATCTTTCTTTCTTTCCTTTCTTCCTTCCTGTGTGTATGTGTGTGCGCACGCACACGCGTGTGGTCCTGGAGATTGAACCTAGGGCCTTGGGCATACTAGGCAAGTGCTCTATTGCTGAGCTACATCCCAGCCTACCACTGCTATAATAGATTTTAACATCAGTGTTCGCTGGAAAAATTCTAAAGGACAGGTAGTCACTTCAGGGAAAATGGCTTTACCAGAATTCAAACAAAAACTTTAAAATTTTTCTCTAATCAAGGCTTTTCAAATATGGGTCACTACCCAGTTGGGATCAACAAATTAATTTTTTTAGGGCACTATCAGTACTTTTTAAAAAATGAATTACAATAAATTACACAGAAAAGATATGGAGTGGGTTTCTGTGTGCTTCTCACAGTGGGTTGTTATCAGTGAGGTTTGAGACCCTACGCCCTTAACAGATCATTTTAAGGACATAGTGACTGCAGAGCCCCTGCTGGATTTGAAGCTCTGAAAGAAGACGTGGGGGGCCGGGGATTTAGCTCAGAGGCTCCACCACCTGCCTTGCAAGTGCAAGATCCCAAGTTCAATCCCTGGTACCAAAAAAAAAAGAAGACATGGTTGTTTCTGTGTTGTAAGAACTCTAGTTTTTAAATGGAAAGATCCAATCATTGATATTCCTTGTGAGCTGTTCACCAGGTGAATTAATTTTTCTCAAGTTTACTTCTGGAATATCATTTACAAATATTTGTGTAACTGGAATTTTCTAAGTGGAAGATTTTGTTTGATTTTCATTGCCTGAAGCTAGAAAGCAAGTTTGCATCCCTTTCTTTGTTTGGAGTTTGGGTTTCCATGAAATGATACGGCTTCAGCATTGCTCTGATTCTTGTAACCAGCCAACCTCAACTGAATAAATTTTAGAAGAACTGAAATTTCTGTAAATTTTAAAAGGGGTAAACTGTTTTTACCCCTGCATGGACCTCGAGTAAAGTTCTGGATCCTCGTGGGGTAACATAGTAGCAACTGGACCTGCCAACCTGGTTAGGAATATCTTTCATTTCTTTTCCGGAGAATCCCCCGTTGTGTAAAATGTAAGAATATGCCCACCAAAGATTAAGTTTTCTAGGGTTCCCTAACCTCACCACAGATGTATTTGACCTTGTTTTAACTCTGAAGAAAGCTCTCTCAATGATGCAGATTAAGGCTAGGCATGCTCTATCCTGGCTGAAGAATTTGACTTGATTAGAGGAGGTAGAAAAAAAGAATCCTGTCCTAAGAAAAACTTTTTGTTAGAAGCAAAACACACTTTTCAGAATAGTTCTGCAGTTTGCACTGCAGTTTTCATTCAAACATTCTTCCACCAGCTCTCCCATGCAAGTCAATGGAATGTTATGATATAAAGTGCAGTTCCTTCTCAGAGACAGCAGCTAGATCCCTGTCACTGTGGCAGTACACTCCACTCTGGAAATTACATGGAAGAGGTGTCTGTCTTTTTATGTACAAGTGAACGAACAAATTAAAAAAGAGCCACTAAATGATAAGTCTCATAGAAGAAAGAAAAGGGGGAAAGAGAGACCTTGATTAAACCCTCAGGTGGCACTTGATAGTTGGTGCTTAGTCTACGTAAAGATTAAACACCCATTGGCTGGTGATCTGCTATGGGGCAAGCAATTTCATGTTTCATCCTTCATTCTTTCAACAAAGACTTATTGATAATCACCATGGGTCATGAGATAGTACTAGGCTCTGAGAGAAGCAGAGATGATTAAAACAGAGAGTTATCCACAGATGTCACCTCCCTCACCTAAGGAAGGTGGTGGGGAACATAACGTGGCATTTGGAGTGAGCAAAAATTAGCCAAAACTACAAGTTGGTAAAGGATTATAGGAAAGAGGAAAATATAATGCAATATGATTAGAAAAAGATTTGGAGGTTAGTGACAAGAGATTAGCAGCTACCCAGACCTCAAAAGTCTTTAAAGACACTGAGTTCCTGTGTGTGTTTTGAGAAAGAGAGAACACAAATGAGAATAAATATTAGCTATCCTAGGACCACAGTCTCCCACCCAATAATATTCCTTCCAAAAGAGCAAACTACTTTTTTTTGCCCCTGACTACTGCTTGTGGCTGAGGCAGGTGTGTGCAGAAAGATGAATTTTTGATCTGGATCTATACATAGCATTAAGATCCTGGATCTCTGATAGGAAACAGCCAGAAAAGACATGATGTTTCAGAAATCCTGTTACTATTAAACCTCCTTTTCCTTTATAGAAGCAAAACAAAACTCCAACCACAGGGACTCATTTTTTTTAAAAATAAAATTCATATAAAAATAGAATCACAGTTCTTGTTTTTAGACAGTGAAATGAAAATCTTTTACCTCCCCTCCCATTTTCCCCCTGTAACTCAGCCTAAAACAAAACAAAAAGAGAACAAGAAATAGGAACTTAAACTCTACCTTTGGTGAAATTTGCAGCCATCTGGCAACCAGAGGCAGAAGTGGTTCGAATTGAAGAGAGGGTGTAAGCAAAGTGCCTGCAGTGAGGGACAATCTCTGGACTTACGGAATTATGACACTGTGGAGCCATTCTCTGAGATCAAATGAGAGTGTTAGGAGGCAGCACTGTAAAGAGGTGACTAGGTTGTTAAACGAGACCAATGACTTCCTCATGGGAGTGGGTGCTCACTCTCCAGGGACTGCACTCCTTACCAGGAAAGGAAGCTGTATTATAAAGTGAGGCTGTTCCTCTAGTTCTGTCTCTTCTGCACAAACCCACTTGCCCTTCTGCTTTCTGCCACAACAAGCTGAAGTAGCACAAGCCCCACACCAGAAGCTGAGTACATGCTGGTGTCATGCTCTTGGACTTCTCAGCCAAACAACCTTTTTCCTTTAAAAGTTATTCTTTCTCAGCCATTCTGTTATAACAGCAGAAAGCAGACTAAAACAAACTTAATGGAGAAGCTCCATGCTCAGAAGCATCAGGTCCAGTGGGTGGGAAGGGAATCAAGACAGAAAACTGGGAGGAAGGATAAAGGCTCAGCATGAAAGAGTGTGACACAAAATGGGAAAAACAAAAAAATCCTCCCTGGCTCTATCTCGTGCTGAGTGAAATGAGAAGGTCTTATGCGGCCATTAACTCTTTTGGGCTATTATGGCACCCCAAGTCAATGGCTTCCTTTGCTATTCTGTCCTCCTCCTTTCTCCTTCATGGAGATTAAATGACCTAAATAAGTCATTCATTCATTTATCCATCAAATACTCATTGAGGCCCTAACCACACTGGTTTCCCAGTCCTGTTGCTCAACCTCATGTCCTGGCTGATCTCCTGTGGGATACTCCATCCCCGGAAAGCCATAAGTGTCCCTCCCTCATCTCTTTGAGTTCTGGTTAATACCAGACCACTGGATAAAACTAGCAGCTCCCTCATCCTCACTTGAATGAGTACTCATTAATCCCTAAACCCCTTCCCTTCATACACTTTCCCAGCACCCCCAGGAACCCCCAGACTGAACACCTATATGATAGTCATTCGTCTCTGCTCATGGGGACATTAGCTCCCAAGGGCAGGAGTAGAGGCTGTTGCATCTCTAGTGCCTGACATGCTAGATAGTTATTGAATAAAGTAATGATTTAAATATTAAAGGTAGAATTTTTTTATTTTATTTTATTTTTTTGGTACTGGGGATTGATCTTACTCACAGATTGTGTTAGAAGCTAAATATTAATGAGAAAGTAAAGGATTTGGAAGGAAACCCACTTGTGAACCAGGATAGCATACACCCTGGAGGAGGGAGGGGGAGGCTGAACCTGGTTCTGAGGGCTTCAGGTGTTAGGAACCTGGAGCTACTGACCAATGTCCCCTCTGACACCAGTAAGACAAAGATTAGAAGGATTATTCACTGATAAACAAAGACAGTTACTTCCTGAACAGGGGGAGACTCCACAGCAAATATGCAAAACCTCTGGTCCAAAACTAACCAAAAGGCACTGGAAATCTCCATTTCCCCATCTCTTTCCTCTTCCACTGAGACATCACTTTGGGGGAGCCACCTGTGTCTACTCCAGTTTTATCTCAGCACTCACAACAGTACCAGGCACACTCTGGACCCCGAGTAAATGGTGGAATGAATTAGGGAAGGAAAAGAGTTAAGCACTCAATAAAATAGACAGCAGAGAAGTGTCTAAGCATACCGTAGCACAATTTCCACTAAAGGCAGTGAAAATCATGTTCTGGCATGAAGTGTTAATTCTTTACTTTTGGGTAGAGGAGGCTTTTTCTAATGCTTCCGTAACTTGATGTTTATGTCATATATATCATCTGAATGGAAACAGATAAGCAATACCTGGGTAGGGAATCTTTCCATAGGTGACAATTTCATACAGGAGAATTCCAAAGGACCACACATCAGACTTGATAGTGAAACATCCAAAATTGATTGCTTCTGGAGCTGTCCACTTAATAGGGAACTTAGCACCTAAGGAAGAAGACATGTGATTCTTACTTGGGCATCTCAACTTAAACAAAAATGTTATAGATGTGGGATGCTTTGCTCTTTTGATTAAAATAACTTAAAGCATTTTTTATTTTGAATACATAACACACACAGTAACAAATGGAGATGATACAAAGTATTATACTAAAATGTTTGCTTCTTTTTTCTGCTTCCCTTTTGGATATTCCTTTCTTTGGAAGCAAAGTTTCATGTGTAATCTCTCTCCCAGGGTAGGAAGTATTATAACCAGGCAATTTTAAACCTAAAAGAACATGATACGAAATATAAAGAAATGTATTCATTTATTCTTAGTGTATATGTTTGTCCCTCAACACCAGCCTCTAAAGCATAGATCTTTAGTGTCCACATTTTCTCTAGAAGCAGGCACGGTGCATGCCTGTAGTCCCAGCTACTTGGGACACTGAGGCAGGAGGATCGCTTCAGCCTAGGAGTTCAAGGCCAACCTGAAGAACATAGTGAGACCCCCACATCAAAAGAAAAAAAATGTCTAATTTTTCTCTAATGGGCCCATTTTATGTTTACATGGCACATAAATATCTTTTATTTCTCACTGGTTGATTGGTGTTGGGGATCAAACTCAGGGCCTCACACAGGCTAAGCACAGACTTTACTACTGAGCTGTATTCTCAGCTGGAATAGAAATGTCTTTTTTTTTGGTACCGGGGATTGAACTTGGGACCTTGTAGTTGCGAGGCAGGCGGCAGCACCACTGAGCTAAATCCCCAGCCCCTAAAATAGAAATGTCTTTTAATGTGTGTGTTCTTGTGGATACGTATATCTAAGCTGTACCAACGGGAATTTCAGATGCTACTACAAATGATAATTTCCCATTTTTTCATTTTCTAGGATAAAACATATTAAGGTTTTAAAATAGAGGAGAATGATCGGCCTTGAATGTGACGATGATGAAATAATGTTTCTAGGAGTTGCCAGTGAGCTTGAGGGACCAGGGACAGGCCTGTTGACCTGGGATAACATGAAAGGTCCCCTTCAGGAATGCAGGGGCTCAGGCACAGATTATTATAACAGCCTCCTCAAAAGACTTGGGGGCTTATACCAAGCACTTAAAAGACTGATTTGATTATGTTGTTGCTTGAGATTTTTTGTTCTGTCTGACCAAAACTGGAGTAAGCATAACACAGAGGGCCTGGTGGAACAACTGTTGTGTTCTGGGCATTGCCACGCATTCCTGTCCTAGTGCCCCACCTCCATGACCAGGGGTGTATGAGGTGGGCAATGCTGGGGCTGGGATTTTGGCTGTGGCACCTCAGGGCCCAGGATTGAATTTCAGTTCTGCCATTTCCTGCCTGGTGTGATCTTGCCAAGTTTTTATTGTCTCTGGGCCTTTTTGGGGCTTCCACCTGTCAAATGGGGAAATACTTGAACCTCTCTAGGTTGCGGTGAGGGTCAAGTGGGTTGCTCCATGTGTTTTGCATAGCGTAAATATCAGTGAAAGGTACGAATTGCTATGAGGTGGTGAGATTAAGCCAGGGGATGGTATATTGTCTGACCTGCAGTGTGAGCCTTCTGTGCTTTGCTACACTGACCTGAAGGACCTCTGACTGAACTATATTCCCAGACCTTTTTCAACATTTTTTTTTTTGAGACAGGATCTCATTAAGTCACTAAGTTGCCTAGGCTGGGCTCAAACTCACAATTCTCCTTCCTCCACCTCCCAGAGTGCTGGGATTACAGGGATGTACCACTGTTCCCAGCACTGTGCACACTTTTTGTTACCATACAATATGGAATGTGGGCAAACAGAGGAATGTATTTTTGTAATATATTTAGTTCTCTGTGTATGATAATGTCCACAATATACAGTATAGGACATGTCACACAAATATTTTCTCTATATTTAAGGAAAATATATACATTTCATCATTTGAGTGAAAAGTTCTCACTATGTAATGTAAATAATCTCGATCTTATCAAATCTATTTTTCTTTTTCTTTGCTTAAGTGAAATAAAAATAATAGCATTTATAAGCCTATCAAAGAATCACCTGGAGTTAATCGAGAAAGTACTTTTTTTGCCCCAATACTGGGGATCAAACTCAGGACCTTGTGCTTGCTAGGCAGGTGTGGCACCATTGAGCTAAATCCCTTGCCCAAGAAAGTACATTAAAAAAAATTATTACAACAGAACCATTAACAGACAATTGTGGTACATTTTGCATATTGTACTAAATAATATTTTTTTAAATGATGACTTCACAGTGTGCAGGGGAATATGCTTGTAATGATAGCTATTTGAGGGGCTCAGGCAGAAGGATCAAAAGTTCAAGGGCAGCTTGGGTAACTCAGCGAGATCCTGTTTCAAAAAAAAAAAAAAAAAGGGCTGGAGATATAGCCCAGTGTGAGGCTCTGCGTTCAAACCCAGGATTGAAAAACAATGTAATTACTTCATTAAAAACAGACAAGAATGAAGTACAAATGAGACAATAACAGCGCACTTGAGCACGGTTCCTAGAACTAGAGCGCACCTTCCCTTGCCGTGTACTCATTGTCTTCGATTACTCGAGCAAGGCCAAAATCTGCAATCTTGCACATGAGTGACTCGGAGACCAGGACGTTAGCTGCTCGCAGGTCGCGGTGAATGTAGTTCTTACGCTCAATGTAGGCCATGCCCTCTGCAATCTGAGATCAGAAACAGGCTCTCATTACATTTAGACAGGCTATAGTGGTGTGCCATCAAGAAAAACCTGAACAAACCAACTGACCAACCAAACAAACAAAAAACCTCGGGTTCCTGAAATCTTGAGTTCTTCATTTTATTCTGATCATTAAAGTTTTAGAAAGTGGTAAATCAGAATTACCTTTGTAGAGTAGCCCTTTCTACAATAAACTGTCCCTACCCCAATTGAAAGTCCAATCATGGCAATTCTTTTTTTCTTTAAATAGCAGCCTGTCTAAACATGTACTAAGGTATGGCACATCTTTTTTAAACCCTACTGAATTTTCATGTTGATGTATACATGTCATTATCTTGGTTTTTTAAAATGAGAAAACACATGCTATGGTCTGAATGCTTGTGTTCCTCCAATTTGTATGTTGAAACCCTGATCCCTAATGTGATGGTATTAAGACATGCAGCTGTTGAAAGATGATTAGGACATGAGCCTCATGAATAGGATTAGTGGCCTTACAAGGGAGCCCAGAGGGCCACCTTCTCTCTCTCTCTCTCTCCTCTCTCTCTTCCTTTTTGAGACAGGGTCTCACCATATAATAAGGCTGGCCTCGAACTCTTGATCTGTCTGCTTCGGCCTCTCAAGTGCTGTGATCACAGGTATGTGCCACCATGCCTGGTTGAGGAGATTGTATCTATCAGTCAGAATGTGTCCTCACCAGACAATGAATCTGCCTGTACCTTACCTTATTACAGTCCTTTAATCCCTAGAATTATGAGAAAAATACACCTGTTTAAGCTACGAGTCTACAATATTTTGTTGCAGCAGCCTAAACTACAACAGTTGACCCGGAGACAGTGACATGCTAATCTGAATATGTTAGTCAGACACCAAGAACAGGATGATCTTGGTCAACAGCATCCTCTCTGCCAGTTTAATCAATAGCTCATGGAACTGGCTTTCTGGATTCCCTGTATGCAGTCCCTGCGGGATGACCACAAAGAATGTCCCTGGCCACAAAGCACAACAGCAGGAAATAAGCAAAGATTTAAACAAAACAAAAACAGAGGTGAGAAGAAACTACTACTCACAGGTTAACAGAAAATGTGACATGGCTCTAAAATCGGGCTTTTAAGGAAAACCTTACCAAACTATGTTAAAAGATAAGAAAGGAAATGAGGATAAAGAAAAAGTAGAGAAAGAAAGAAAGAAAAAGTCATTTAGCTATATATTAATCAGAAAAGATAACTGTAATTAGAATTATTTCACAATAATTCACAATGAATGCTTAAATTAAACATTTATGACAGTAGAAGACACATTGCCATTAATCCTCCTCAAATACTCCCCCTCTCTCTGAATAGACTTAGGCCATCTTTCTTGCCACTTTCTGAAGCAGTTCCTGAAGTCCTCTTCTGTAAGTGTCATTATGAGGTGTGATCAAAACTTCAGTGGATGATGCTGCTGAGGCCATCCAACAGAAAAGCAGAAAACCTTTAGATGATCAATTTGTATAAGAGTCATTTGCAGCTTCTGATCATAGTTTTGCCATTTTATTTGTATGCTGTTTAATTCACTTATCATTGCCATGCCAACCAGATGATCAATATATCCAGGGCAAAAGACATACCTTTTATCTTTTGTAGTCACACTTATGTCTGCTGGAAGCTTTAACCTTGTCATCAAGTATTTAAATAATGTTCTGAAATTTTGATACTTCCAGAAAACCATGTTGTTAGCACACTGCTGCAGGAATATGACAGGTGCTACTTTTGTGACTACAAGTTTTACACAGAATAGGCCCTGTATCACACAGCCATCTCAAAGTCTAATCATTCCAATATTCACTTCTGATGGGCACCCAAAGACTGTGGTACAAACTTTAACATTGCTGCCAAGGCCCTGCAGAGTCTGGCCCCTGCTCAGGGCTCCCGCCTCCTCACCATGACCTACTCTCTGGTCTCCTGGGTTCCACACCCCTATCCTCTGCTGTTTGCTCTCTGCTCCTTGACCTGACTGATCCATGACGTGGGTCTCAGCTCAGATGCCACTTTTCTATGAAACACTGCCAGCACTCCCTCTCCTCCCAGGAGTGTGTCTTCACTTGTGTGCCAGTCTAGGATTACTGTGGCAGTGTGAGTCCCCGGAGCGCAGGTATAGGACATGTGCAATCAGCATAGTATAAAACAGGATGGTACCGGAGCCTGCACTTGTAAGGAGTCTTAGTAGTGGGACAGGTGCTGAGCAGAGCAATATCAGACAGTGACAGGAGGACAAGGTCAGGCCAGACTAGACAGCAGTGACTGTGTGCCCTGTCTCTTCCCCAACTCTCACAAGTCTGTGGCACTCATAGATGCACTACCCTTATTCAACAATGGAAAGTATTTGGAACAGCCTCTACCGGAAGTTTGCAAAAGGTAGGCAGTGGTGAGGCCCAGGGAAGGGCAGAGCACTGCCAAAAGACTGCAGTCCAGAGAGTGGGGTGTGGCATAGAGGGGCAGTGGGAGGTTCAAGGGCCAGCTTCCTCTACAGTGTGTACGGAAATAGGTGATGTGGCAGTGCGATTGATTTTGGTGAATCTGGAGACAGGACTGGTGCCTCTGTTTCCGTTTGTATGCTGGGACCTCAATTTCAACAAGACTTATTAGAAAGAGCCAGTAAGGCTGGGAAAAGTGGAGAGTGACGATGAGGCTGAGCATCCATGAAAGAATGAAGGTGGACACTTACAAAAGGGTGGAACCGAACATGTGGCATTTTGGAGAGAGGGAGATGCCTGGCTGGAGTAGACTGGAGCTGGCTCCCAAGGCAAGACAAGGTAGAGACAGCTGGGCAGGAATGGACGGCACTGTCTGAGCCTCTTTTCTGGACTCCGTGGTGGTTTGGCCTTTTTGAATTCTTAGTTTGTAGACACTTATCTGTTTAACATTCCAATAATTATATATAAACTGTCCCAGGAGCCCAAAGGAGCTGGAGCTGGCTAAAAGCACAACCTAGGCTTGAAATTGCAGTTGACCGTGTTGACTAGCAGCTGGCCCCGGAGGCGCCACTGCACAGATGCACGCTGGGAGCTAAAGAGGGCCTCAGACATGGCAGCAAGAAGTCACTGCCACTCTCACGCTGGGTGACGGAGCCCAGTGATCAGCTCACTCTACGAGCATTCCAGGAAATTGTTAGTAAGTCTTTTACTACACCTACTCAAATTGTATTTACATAAGTCTGGATGCATTTTTAAAAAATGATTCTATGAAATAACAGACTTGGACGAAATCTTGTTTATTTTGGTTTTCTTTTCCATGTTAGAGTGCTTTAAGGAACTTAACTTCCAATAATAACAGCAATTTACCAAGACAAGGCTCAAAACAATAGCATTAAGCAAGTTGAATAAATAACAGATAGGAGTACAAAATAAAAGGTTTCAGATGTGACTTTTTTTTTTTTTGGTACCGGGGACTGAACTCAGGATCTTGTGCTTATGAGGCAGGTGGCTGAACCACTGAGCTAAATCCCCAGCCCGTGACTTGGTTTTAAGATAATAAATATCATAACTCCCTTGTTACATAAAATCAGTTCATTCTTTTTCTTTCCCCTGTCTTATATGTATTATTGTTTCTTGGTTTGTTTTTTTTAACAAAACCTTAAGAGGAGGGGTTTTGTATTTCCTTTGGCTAAAGCAAATCTGGCTTAATTTCATAATACCAGGAAAAAATCAAAGCCTACTTTGGCTAATCTAATTTCAGATTAACTCTTCTTTTATGGAATAACCCCCTCAAGGGCCACTTAGTCTTCAAAATGGAAGAAAGAGATGTCACATAAATACTGTGACATAAGTAAATAAAGGCTTTACTGTCCCTGGGAATCCTGTGAGAAGGGAGCCCACACCTCCCACTTTCTATTGTTCCAATAGCCCAGAAAGGGGACTCATATAACAGTGACATGGAGTTGGTCAAGTCTGGTCAGAAAAGATTTGTTTGATTCATATTTTTTTTTTGCTGTCTTGTGCCCACAAGTATTGTACTATGATAGTGATACCAGGTAGATGGGAAGGTAGATAGCTATTAATAACCACTTCTTCTATCATTAATTGAGCACTTATTATACACCAGACCCTGTTTCATACCCTTTATAACTAATTCATGTTTCATCTTAACAAATCTACCAGGTAGTTTTTACTTCTACTGGACAAATTCAAACAAGGCTTAGATAAATTGAAGAATCTGCCAAAAGACACAGAGTGAAGGACAGCACCAGGATTTACACCAGGTGTGTTGGACCTCAAAGCCTTCACTCCAGAATGTCACACCTATAGGTGAACTTAGAATGGACAAATAATAAGGTAGACAGCTAGATGCTTATGGGACCCAAATTTTTCATGGAGAGAATGTTCATTATTGAGAAGAAAGAAAAAGCTTTTGAGTTCTCCTCCAAGAATTCATTATTCATACGCCCAAACTTTACCCCTCAGAAAGGGTACCACAAACTCCCAGTCTGTTCAGGACTGCTGGCTTTGGGTTTCCTCTACATAGAATGGTGCTTTTCAAGGTCTCTCTCTCTCCCTCCCTCCCTCCCTCCCTCCTCTCTCTTTCTTAAGGAGAAAATTTTAATTGCATTTAAATTTAAAATGGGGCTGAGGATGTAGCTCAAAGGTAGAGCACCTTGCCTGGAATGCACAAGACCCTGGGTTCAGTCCCTAGCACTACAAATAAAATAAAATTTAAATTAAGGTTGCTATCTTTGACAGGGAAAATTAAATATAAAGAAGTAAGACTGCGTTAGGCAAGCTTGAATTCGGGAAGGTCCAGACTATAACAATGTCTAAGATTTCTCCACAGGTCGAGATCCAAGTTTTGCTCCTTTGAAAGTGGTCTTGTCCCCAGTGTAAAACTTTGGTCTGGGGGTACTGTATACCCTGAAATTCAAGAAACTTCATCTCCAATGCAATACTATTTAGGAGGTGATCAGGGTATGAAGGCTCCCCCCTCATCAATGGGACTAAGGCTTTTATAAAAGAGACTTTGCACAGAGTCTGGCCATTGTCCGCTTTTCTTCCTTCTGCAATGTGAAGACATAGCAAGAAGGTGTCAAATGTTGGCACCTTGATCTTGGATTTCCAACCTTCAGAACTATGAGAAATAAATTTCCATTCTTTATAAATTATCCAGTCTATGGTATTTTGTAACAGTAGCACAAATGGACCAAGGTACATGGTCAAGAACAGTGGTGGCAAACCTATGACACACATCCTGCAGCGGGATGTCTGAATCATTGAAAGCTCTAAAAGGTTCACCCTTACTGTAGTAGAGTACACCAAACAGAACAAAGATAGATTAAAACTAATTTTTTCCTGACTCAAAGAGGGGAAATAATATGGATGACATATTCTTGGCTAGAAGGAGGTCAGAATGAAAACACTCATGGAAAAATTAAGCAAAAAAATATCATTTCCTCCAGATAGCCCTGTATGTCAGAAAAAGGCAGTAGCTTTCTGTCATATGCTTTGGAAGTTTGATGGGGTCAAAAGGAAAGTATTTTTCCAGAGTCATGCCATACATTAGGTTTGGAAGTAGGTTTAATTTCCCTTCTGTGCATTATTTTTCTTCTATGCATTTTGCAGTTAAATTAAATATTAACTCTTAGGCCAATATTTTTAAACTCTGGTTGTATGCTGAAATCACAAAAGGAACTTTTATACATTATTTACTCTGGGCCCCACCCTAATTAATGAAACTTGAATCTATAGAAGTGGGCCCTCCAGGGATCTTGAAGTGCAGCTCAGGCTGAGAACCCCTGTCCCTTGAAATAGGAAGTGTGGTCCTTTATCAGCATGTTAAATTTGAGAAGCATGGCACAAGGTCATATGCTTGTGATTGATGTTTCAGTCTTCAAAGTTCTAGACAGACTGGAACAAAATTTTGGTTTCAATATGTTGACTACAAACAACCTCATATGTGGACTATTGTTTTCAAAACGCTTGGAGAGGTCTCAACGTAACTCAGCTTAAGTAAACAGCAAGACCTATGTGGCTGTTCTAAAGAGCTCAGCCAAGAAGGGGATGTCACAAAGGAGGCCAAGTGAGGTAAGGTAAGAAAAACAGCAGAATTTCTATGACCATGACTCAGAGTCCAGAGACATAGGGTCAGGACCCAAGCATATTTCCTTCTATATTATGGCTCTGAGGGTGCCATTACTTGAGAGTTTGCAAATCTTATTCTATCTTTTGGTTCTAAATATGAAAAATTTTCTTCATCTTGGGCCACACCAGTAGCCAGGCCCAGTGGTATATAGACATAAGAAAACCCCAACTTTTGACATCACCTACTAAGGCTGAGAAGGTCATTCAAAATGTCTCTTTTCTATCTATGATAATGTCTAACTATGCCTTGGAATGTCTATGTGTGAAGCTATTGGAAACATGGAATAAAGAGCATACCTATGACAGTCTACAGTGAGAATAATCAAGTAAGGAGATAATGTTAGTGAGGTTTATGGGCTTAAAGCCAACTGATTTAATTGAGATATGCTTGCATTTTTGTGCTCCTCAGCTCAATGAGCACACCATGCATATTTTTAGTTTCTCTTTTTGTACCTTCAGTGAAAACATAAGAAGATGACATTTGCTCCCTTCAGTGATTCTGTTTATTTCTATTTTGAAAAGGTGGTTACTGAGCAAAGTAAGCAGGGAGGGCAGGGAAGTGTGCAATGATCAGGCTGTAAGTGTAGAGCAGAGACTATAGCTTGAAAATGCCCATGACTGAGGCAGATAATGCAGGACTGGGCCAGGCTGAGTGTGCTGCTGTCCTGGAAGGAGGGACAGAAAGACTAAATAAGTCAGTGAGCAATGGTCCACACAGGCCAGCAGCACCTAGTACCCAGTGAAAACTCTGGGCACATAGAAGATCACAATAATGATGCTTCTTCAGTTAAAAGCAACCTTATCTTGCTAGATAAATAAACTTCCAGTAAGAAATTTGCCAGTCCTACAGAGCACTGTTTCCACTGCATGTGGGAAAGAAACAAATGAGTCATCAGCTTGCCTCTTCCAATCCATCAGCTGAACACAAGCACTTCCATAGTCAGAGGGCTAGAAACACACAAGAGGACAGAGGGAGGGAAGAGGAAGGTTTCCGGACCACACAGGTGTGAAACAGGCAGTGGTAGAACTTCAAAAGGGACATCCTCCAGGGCCCACAGCAGGTGAGAAAAAGGTGTTGCTTTCTCCATGTGAAGAAGAGCCAGCTCTCAGGGTTGGCAGGTGAGCTGGATCTCAGACCCTGGCCAGCATCTCAGAGGACAATGATGGACCCATGCTACATGACCACATGGCTGTGCTGCCCCTGTGTCACCATACTTCAGTATATTCATTCAATACAGTCACGTGACACTTAAAAAATGGTATACCACAGACTAAGGCAGCTACAGCATCACTAGGTGACGTCATTTTTTTTTTTAAGTACTGGGGACTGAATCAAGAACATTTGCACTGGACTGTGTCCCTCGTCCTTTTTTTATTTTTATTTTGAGAAAGGGTCTCACTAAGTTGCTAAACTGCCTAGACTGGGCTCCAATTTGGGATTCTACTGTTTCTGCCTCCCAGAGTACTGGGATTACAGGTGAGACGGTATCATTTTATGGGACTATGGATTTATCTGTAGCTGAGCATTGACAAAAACTTTGTTATCTGTCATATGACGGCATGTGGTTTCTCATACACACAGGACGGCCCTTACAGCCTAACACTTTAGGTTCCTCTGCTCATTGTTTCCTAACACACACACACACACACACACACACACACACACACACACTGTGGGCAAGGGAGGGAAAGAATACAAACCCTAGAGGCCTGTTTACTTGTACTTTGCAAATAAGTTTTTTACCCTACATATGAAGATAGAGATGTTAAATCATCTCAAAGTATTTGGAAGTACACTGAGTAAATGGAGAGTACTTCCTTCAGTGTACACTCCATTTATTGAGTGTACTCATTTAAATTCCCTATTAATAACATTTACACAGAAAGCCCATGTTCCTACTGTCCAGAAGAGCATAATCTGTGAGCAGTCTCAGCAGGCCCCTTTCACATACCCCTGCAGGCAACACTGCCCCTCCCTCCTAAGCTTGACCTTGAGCTTCACATTATCAACATATTTATTGCAAGGCTGCCTGTGTTCATACTAGGACTCACATTACAGTTCTTGGGCACAGGGCCTTGGTAATGCTCAAGATGGGGCTTCTTTTATGCGGAATTCAACTCTAGAGGGAAATTTGTTGTATAAACCAAAGCAGAATTCAACTAATTCCCCTTGCAAGTGGTTTACTTACCAGTGATGGCCCCAAGTCATTCTCTTTTCTGCTTTTCTCAAACACTCTGAGGAATCTCTCAGCCTCTTGCCTCAAACCATGTAGTTTCCAGCAAGGTACGCCCTTCCCCATATGATGGGAGTCCAAGCCATCCTGCATGTACTCAGTGGACTCTGCACATACACCCACCCAGCTGCTTTCACCCAGAGGCTGTGTTATGCTTTGGACAAATAATGAAGTACTGTATGGATGACCTGGCTCTGGAAGTCTTTTAAATGTGCTCTTGTGTTCCTTCTAATTACTGCAGTCTTTCTGAGAAACAGGCCAATAATAGGCTATCTAGCTTGGTGAACTAACTTGCTTTCCTTCCTTCTTTCTCTCTCTCCTTTTCCTTTCTTTTTCCCTTTAATGAGAAGCACCCATATTAAAAAGGAATCAAAGGACCCTCACTGAGGGGTTGAATGCGATCTCTCAAGCAAAACTAAAATCTGGCCCAGGAAATTCCAGCCTAAATGAGAAACTGGAACTGAAAACACAACCTTAGAATCAGTTGCTGGAAAACATTTGCCATCTAAACAGTGAGAGAAATTAAACAAGAAACTTGCCAAAAAGCAGGAAAGAATAAAAATCTGGTTTTCCTGTTGCCTCACCTATTCTCACAGGCTTTGTCTGCCTGTCTAGACACGTATTTGCTTCCTATGCTTGAGAAAAAGAATTAAAATAATTATGCTCAAAAGCCCTAGGGAGCCTTTGAGATAATGATAACATTAATGAGTAGCAACTGAGTGAGCCCTATAGTTTGTCTGAAGGATTCTTGCTAACAGGAAGCCCCTGGGCTCAAGACCACACTGATCTCCAAAGACCACTGTTATTTTAGGCCTAGAATGTACCCCAATTCTTATGTATCCAGAGGTGGGGCTTTTGGAAGGTGACTGAATTATGGGCTGCTACGCTCATCAGCGAATTAATCTACTGATGTATTCACGGCTGAATGTGCTGTCAGGAGGTGGGGCCCAGTCAGAAGAGGCAGGCTCCCAGGGGTGTGAGCTGGAAGGCTGTACCTTCCTCCCTGCTCCTTTTTCAGGAGGTGTTTTGCTAGCTGCCATGGGCTGAGCACCTTTTCCTCCATGTGCCCTTCTGCCAGTTTGACATAGGTGAATATATACAAAAATTAGAACTGGTGGAGGTGTTTATGACCAGTCATAATTTAATCAGCCCAAAAACATGTAAGGACCCACAATGCCTTAGGGAGACATAATTTTTTAAAGATAGCTCCACTAAGTAACTGTATTTAAGTCAATATGTGTCAATGAAAGAGTATCACCCTCACTAGCAAAATAAATTAGTTTGAAAAGGAGAAAAAATTGTCAGCTAGTACTCATGGACTTGTATAAAAACTAACCAATTGCTCCACACCCATTGGGATGGAAATGACAAAAAAAAAAAAAAATAGAACAAGAGCTTGTGAAGATGAGGCGAAATTAGAAAGCATGTCCCTTGCTAATGGGAATATAAAATTGTGCAGCTGCTTAGAAAAACAACATGATGGTTCCTCAAATAGTTAAAAAGAGAGTTACTTTATGTTCTAGCAATTCTAACTCTTTCAAAAGAAATGAAAACAGGGACTTGAAGAGATATTTTTAAACCGATGTTCATAGTAGCACTATTCACAATAGCCAAAAGGTGGAAGCAACGGACATATCTATAAATAGGTGAGTGAATAAACAAAATTTGCTATAGATATATAATAGATTATTCGGCTATAAAAAAGAAGGAAATTCTGACACCATGCTACAACCTAGATGAGCCCTGAAGACATTAGGTTAAATGAAATAACTCACAAAAGGACAAGTACTGTTATGATTCTACTTATATGAGTTACTTCAAATCATCAAATTCAGAGAGATAGAAAGTAGAATGGTAGTTACTAGGGAAGAGGGAAGAGGGAGAGGAGAGGAAATTATTGGGAGGTAGTGTGTAACAGATGCAGACTTTCAGTCAAGGAAGATGAAAGAGCTCTGGAGGTGGATGGTAGTGATGATTGTGTGAATGTACTTAACGCCAGTGAGCTATGCGCTCAACAAGATTAAGATGGTATATTTTGTTATGTACATTTTACTAAAACTAAGAAAATAAAGGTAAGTAACTTCGCTGGGAGCTTACAGCTTGAGCAGAATCTAGCAAAGGGAGAAGAGCTTATCAGCCACCAAGCTGCAGCAGTGCAATTTACCACTGAGGAAAGGATCCAGCAGCCCGTGGCAGGCTGCGTGGGAGGTACAAGTCCACACCAGGACAGGACCAAGCCAACCTGGAGTGGCTGCTGGGCTTCTCCTGTAACTTCCTCCCTTGGTAGCTTCTCAACCCAGTCTCCAAACTCTGCCAGTAAATCTGGCCATGATGTTAACACATCATTAGAGATTAGCAGGAAGTAGACAGATTACTGATAACACTTCAGACTTCAACACTTGTGAATATCTATCAGATACTTCGGAATAAGGTAGCCTGGGTTTATAAAAACATGGGGACAAATTGCCTCTCAAAGTCTCAGTGAGACTGCAAAGGATAGTGCAAGACTACTAATGCAAAAGATATTATTACCATTATTGTAATAATTGTACTGCTTTTTTCTGAAGTAGGTGTGTGTGTTGCTGAGGGGAACACATCCAGTCTTGTGCTTGCTAAGCATGGGCTCTACCGCTGAACCACACTGCCATCCCAGACCCTGTACTCTCACTGATAACAAAGAGAGGAAAATGAGGATTTGGCTCATAACAGTGAAATGACAAAGAGTAGAGGTAATCTTTTAAAGTCACACTGAGGGACAGTTTGTTTGGCGAGAGCCCTCACACAGGTGCACAAGCCCGGCCTCAGGCACCTGGCTGGCTGTGGAGTGGTTGGTGTGTCTGAAGACTAGCAGTCCTCAGTTTTTCCATCTCCATTTTCTTGACTGGCTGCTGTCAAACTCAGGAGAAGACACTTTTCAATATCTGCTTCTACTAAGAGCATGATGAGGCTGCCTCACACAGTACCAAGTTCATAAAGGTCTAAAGGGGATGTTCTGCTAATGCCTCCCTGCCATTCATGAAAGACACCTGCCACTTCTATAGGTCAGGACAGGGCAATGAGTAAAGGACACTTTAGGACTAGGAATTTTCTTCAGCTGGTTCTACCATGACCTGAATGACTTCCCTCTTGATTTGTGGTTAATGAGCCATGCTTATCACTTTGAAAGGAGAAAAAGGCAGCAAAAAAGTTTTCAACTTATTCTAGTGAGGAGGCAAGCAATAAAAAAGCCATTCCCCTAAAGCTCTTGTTTCTGCAGGGGACAAGCATGTGTGACCTGCTGAATCATAACTGTTTCTGATGTGGAATGTGAACCGAGCCAAAAGGTAACTCAAAACACTGCAGAGTGAGGAACAAGCTGTGAATGTCAAGACATTTAAAGATATTCATACTCTGACTTGTTATCTGGCTACTGGGGGATCAGGTTCTGCATGGTTGTTTATATCAGGGAGAATCTACCGATGATCTAAATGCTTGTCTCTAGGGGAATTTTAAGGAAATGATGATGTACTCATAGGAACAGAATATTATATGGTAATAGGCACATACATATTTATATGCTTTTTCTTACAATGGAAACTATAATAATGAGATAAGATACCTACAAATGCATAGTAACACACAAGTCTAATTAAAATTAATAACAAAAAAATTAATAACAAAAGGTGGGTGGCAAATAACAAATAGAAATGATGTACAAAGGGCTTACACAGAGTTCCTAGAAAAATTCACTGCAAGCTATAAAGAAGTATAAGGAAAGATGCTTGGCCTGATCCACATTTAAAAAAGATAAATTACAATGATGAAATAAGAAATCTGACCTAATGCAATGGATTAAAGAAAAATAACACAGTTTTAGCAAGAGGGTGAAGCAAAAAATACTCAGTTTTTGAAAGACTTTGGGGAAAACTATCAGAATTTAAAATGTACAGTAAACCTTCAATTTGGTAATTATCCTTCCAACATACACCTGGAAGAAACATCACTAAGTATTGTTTTTGTTATAATAAAAACAAACCCAGAAAACAACATAAATGCCCATCAATAAAGAAGAGAATGGTTAAATAAATCATAAGGCAGCTATTCAAGAGAATACTAAGCAGCTTTAAAAGAATGAGAAAAATCATACTATACCAATAGGAAAAGATGTCCAAGATATATTAAGCTATAAAATTATAATATAATATATATTGTATAATTCAATCTGTGGGGAAAATGAGACCACAATTTATGTTGCTATCTGGGAAGATACATTAGAATTATTAAAATTGGGCCAGAACAGTCAGAGTATAAAGTTTTTAGTTTGAAAACTACAATGCAGTTTAATTTTTTCCTTTCTTTAAATCCATTATCAATGTTAATACTTAAAAAAGTTAGAAACTCAAAATAAAACTGAAATATAGAATAAGAATACAAAATTATGTGAAATAGCTGCCTTTGGAATCACAGAATTTAAGTACAATTTTTCAATAATTCTGTAACAGACATGCTGATTTTTTGGAAAAAAACTATTTTAAAAAATGAGATTTGGGCCAGGGATTTAGCTCAGTGGTTCCACCGCCTGCTTCACAAGCACAAGGACCCGAGTTCGATCCCTGGCACAAAAAAAAAAAAAATGAGATTTGACACAAATTCATATTTTCCTAGAATTTCTTTTTTTTTTGCTTAAATTCTTTTATTGGTACATTTTAGGTATACAATACATTTACATTTATCATTGGGTGCTTGTACCTGTACATGATGTATCTTGGTTCTTATTTTTTCCCCATTACCTGTGCGCCCTTCAACCCTCCACCCTTCCCTATTTATATAGACTTCGTTTCCATTTTTTTTTCTTTTCTCATAATTTTTCCTTTCCATTCTTTCCTTTCCCCTTCCCCTCCCACCACCCCTACCCCTTTGGACTTTTTCCTATTTCAAAGTATCAATTATTAGTTATTAATCCTTTTAATCCTTATTTTCACTCTCAGTTTCTCACACTAGAGAAACTATTCGGTATTTACACATGTGTGTCTTATTTATTTCACTTAAAAGTATCGCCTCAATGTGCATCCATTTAGCTATAAGCGACTCTAGTTTCTCATTCTTTATGGCTAGTAGTACTCCATTTTATAAAAAAACCACATCTTCTTTATCCAGTTTCCAGTTGATGGGCACTTGGGCTGTTTCCAAGCTTTAGCTATTACAAACTGTGCGGCTATGAACATGGGTGCACATATATCACTGTGGTATGATTCTTTTAATTCTTTTGGGAAGATACCCAGCAGGGGAATAGCTGGGTCAAATGGGACCTCCAGTCCTAGTTCTTTGAGGTATCTCCACACTGATTTCCATAGTGGTCTCACTAGTCTGCACTCCCACCAACAATGGAGAAGGGTTCCTTTCTCTCCACATCCCCATCAGCATTTGTTACTGGTTGATCTCTTGATAACAGCCACTTGTTCTGGGGTGAGGTGGAATCTCAGGGTTGTTTTCATCTGCATCTCTCGAATGACCAGTGAGCTTGAACATTTTTTCATATGTTTATTTGCTGCTTGTACTTCTTTGTCTGAGAAATGTCTGTTCATTTCAGATGCCCATTTTTGAATTGGATCTTTGAATTTGGGGAGTCTGATTTTTTTCAGTTCTTTATATGTCCTAGATAGTAGTCCTTTGTCTGAGTTAGAGCTGCTAAAATTTTTTCCCCACATTGTAGGTTGTCTATTAGCTCTGTTGGTGGTTTCTCTTCCAGTGCAGAAGCTTTTCAATAAGATGAAATCCCAGTTGGTTCTTTCTGCTAGTTCCTGTGCTATTGAGGTTTTGTTTATAAAGTCTTTTCCTATGCCAATGTCTTCAAGAGTTCTACCTAACTTATCTTCCAGCAAGTTTAGTGTTTCTGTCTTAATATTTAGATCTTTAATCCACTTCGATCTTAGTTTAGTGCATGGTGATAGATATGGGTCTAGTTCTAATCTCTGACAGGTTGAAATCCAGTTTTTCCAACACCATTTATTAAAGAGGCTATCTTTCCTCCAATGAGGGTGGTTGGCTCCTTTGTCAAAGATGAGGTGGCTGAGTATGTCTGAAGTTGTTTTTGTATCTTCTAATCTATTCCACTGATCCTCAGATCTGTTTCTTTGCCAGTACCATACTGTTTTTTTTATCACAGTAGCTTTGTAGTATAGTTTCAAGTTGGGGATTGTGATACCCCCAGCCATGTCTCTGTGCTTAGAATTGCTTTAGCTATTCTAGGTCTCTTATGGTTCCAAATGAACTTTCGGATTGTTTTCTCTAGTTCTGTGAAGTATATTGTTGGAATTTCAATTGGCATTGCATTAAATCTATATAGCAGTTTTGGAAGTATGGCCTTTTCACTATATTGATTCTTCCTACCCAGAAACAAGGGATGTCTTTCCATTTTCTTATATCCGCCTTGATCTTTTTCAGGGTGCTATAGTTTTCAGTGTAGAGGTCTTTTGCTTCCTTTGTTAGACTGATTCCTAGATATTTCATTTTTTTGGATGCTATTGTAAAAGGAATTGTTTCTCTAATTTCTCTCTCAATGAGTCTGCTATTTGTGTATAAGAAGGCTATTGTTTTGTGAGTGGTGACCTTATATCCAGCTACTCTACTGAATCTGTCAATTAAGTCTAGAAGTCTTTTGGCGGAGTTTTTTTGGGTCTTCTATGTAAAGTATCCTATCGTCAGCAAATAATGAGAGTTTAACTTCTTCCTTTCCTATCTTTATTCCTTTTATTTCTTTCTCTTTTCTAATTGCTGTGTCCCAGAATTTCTTGAAGCATGGATACTTACTATATGCATTGTGAATGACTCCCAGGATTATTCAATAGCTATATATTCATATTTATATAATCATATCAATGCAAAGAGTTAACAAAAACAGTTTGTACTGTAATCCAGAGTTCTTATATCATTTATAGTTTCATTAGGATGTTCTTAGTATCTCTTAGTATATTATTATTATTATTTATGCTGGGAATTAAAACCAGAATTTTGCACATTCTAACTTTGTGTTCTACCACTGAGCTACAACCCAGTCCATTCTTAGTATTAAAGCACTGAAGGTCAAGCTGCTTCTAAGGCATGGTCTTCCACTGTTTTAGGGCACTGCCATCTATCCATCCATCTATCCATGCATCCATCCACCCATCCATCCATCTGCACACAGTCCTGCCTGCCTACCATGAACTCCAGTCTGTTCTAGGGGCAGTGGTCATCTAATGGCAGTGCTTGCTTGTAAAGATTCCTACCTAATGGGGGAACACAGACAAATGAAAAAATCAACAAATAAATATTCATCATGCAGACAGCTAAGAAGTGAGGAGAATATATAGCGGGCACCTGTACTATATTTCAACTAAAACAAAAATACCTCAAGGATTTGTAGTTTTGTTTAGGCTGAAAAGAATTCCTATGGAAAGTCAGCACTTGGACTCTAAAAACAACCCCCAATTTACATGTCCTGTGACAAACTGGAGGTGGTCCATAACAAGAGCTAATCAATTCCAAGTATACATGAGGCAGATTTGTAATCATCTTTATTTATACTGCAACCTCTTTGAAGTGAGTTTTCAAAATAAGGGGTTGTTTATAGATAAAGCCTGTCAAGTTTCCCCTCTGTGGTGGTTCCTGCATTTTCCTTTTCCTAAAACTAAGGGAACAAAGCAGGGGTGGAGGCTGGAGGGACTGCATTTGATGTTCTTCCCTGCCCAGTGACTTGAGTAGACAATTACTGTGCTTCACTAACTTAAAGCAGTGACAGAAATACAGTCCCTGACAGTGACCGCAGCTTTACAATGAGGGAAAGAAACATGCTTTTGTAAGAGATTTGACCCCCAAATGATCAGGCACTCAATTCAGCAAGTTCTCTACACCAGTGTTTCCGTAACTCATCCAAACCCCTGATATCTTGGCTTCTCTTGAGCTTACTTTTAGGTACTGATAACCAAACCCCAAATCTATAGCTTTTAAACAAGAGCCTAAGATGAGTTTTTATGATAAGAAAAGATTGTGAAACCTTGAAGCATAGATTTTCATACAAATAGGAGAACAAGAATTTATGAAAAGCTGGGGTATAGTAATAGAGTACTTAGCAAGAGTGAGGCCCTGGGTTCAATCCCTAATACAGCCTCCCCCAAATGAATTTATGTAAAGAGGTGGCTAACATTTGACATGACTAACACTCCAGGCAAATTCCCATCGTAAGGGCTTCAGGCCATGTCCAGAGTGAGGCAAAGAGCAACCAATGGGCTCAGAGCAGGAGTGCACTGACCAGACACATGTCTTACGTGCTGGCTTGGGCTGCTGTGTTACCCGTGAGCTTGGAGGGAGGAGAGATCTGAGGCATGAGACCAGCTGGGGAATCACTAGGTGGTTCATCCAGAGAGAGACTACCTGTTGGAGTTGGGTCCGAGTGGTGTCTGAGGATGAGTTAGGAATGGGAATCCACTTTTCAAGGTAGAACTTGCTAGACTTGCTAAAGAACTGGACATCCAATCTAAGAGGGCCAAGAAAACCTTGAAGGTTTGAGGCTGAGCAGCGCTAAGGGTGGCACTGCCACCAGCAGAAGAGAAGGAATGGATGAGTGTACAGGTTTCGGAGCAGGATCAGGTGCTCAGTTGGCTCTGTCAGATTTGATGTGCTTGACACACACCCATGTGGAGAAGCTGAGTTTACAATTAACTCAAGGGGGCAGCTGGGGCTGGAGATATAAACTCCAGAGCAGTCAGCGTGTAGAGAGTCGCACTAGATTAACAGTGTCCTCCTCAAATTATGACCACCTGGAACCAGATGACCTTATTTGCAAATGGGTTTCTTGCAGATTTAATTAATTAGGGATCTTGAGATGAAATCATGTCTTGGATTTAGGGCGAGCCCTACATGACTGCTGTCTCTATAAGAAAATTACAGGAGGGTTTAGACAGGCAGAAAACGTGGCCACACAAAGACGTCCACAGGGATTGGGGAGATGCTGCCACAAGCCAGAGAATGTCACCAGGAGCTGGAGGAGGCAGAGAAGACTTTTTCCCTAGAGTTGAGGAGGAAACACAGCCATGGTGATTCCAGACTTCTGGCCTTGAAAACGGAGAGGATAAATTCCTGTTGTTTTAAACCCTCTGTCAGCCCTAGGAGACTAATACCGTGCTTCCAACAAAATCACTTAGAAAATGAGTGTACAGAAAGGAGGTTGGAAGGCTGAGTTCTGGGACACTGCCTTAAATGTTGGGGAATTGGCCAGTGAGGGGAGGAAAAGCTGAGGATGATACTACAGGAGCCAAATGACGAAAATGTCAGGGAGGCAAGAGGCCAACTGCATCAAATGCAGCCGGTAGGCCGTCTCGGAAGTGGCTGACAAATGCCCTTGGATTTGGCAGCCCAGAGGTCACTGAAGACTTATCAGGAGATGCTCTGGTTGGATGGTAGTTATTTTAAGAGGGAGCAGAGGGGAGGCACTGGAAATGGTGAGTGTAGTCCTGTAAGGCTTTTTACTGTAAAGGGGAGGTGCCTGGAGATGGATGTAGAGACAATGAAGGCTTTGTTGAGAGCCCTGGTGATAATACTAGAACAATGTCTTGAAACATCAAGAGAAGACAGGGCCCAATATATAATGCAGAATGGCCACACATCAGGAAGGAAGGCAGAAGGTCGTGCAGGAAGGGGTGCTCTCTGCTGATGGCCTCTCTTTTCTTAAGAAAGTAGAGAGACAGTCCTCTGAGAATGTGGGGGCAATGGCAAGTCTGGGGATGGAGAGACTGAAGGCGAGACACTGCTGCCTGAGAGTGACAGGGGATGGGCTGGGGCACGTAGAAGGATTTCTTGGTACCACCAGTAAATGGTCTTGAAAAGAAGTACGAACACCAAGTTTATCACAGCAACACTGGTCACCACTATTGTGTGGACTTGGACAAAAGGGCGAAGAGCTGGGTTTGCATGTGGTGGGGATGATGACGGGGGTGGGGCAAGGGAGAATGAAAAAGCTAGGGAAGAAGAGAAGAAAAACATGAGGCAGGCAGAGGCAGGGAACGGGAAAGGAGGGATGTGCCAGAAGAGCTGGGGAGGGATGGCGGTTGTTGAGTTGGAGGACTAGAGGGTGACTGGATGGAAAGGGAGGTGATGGACATAATGGAGGTAGAGGTATTGGTCATACCATGGAGTGGTTCAGCGCGATAGATGAAAGAGTCCTGGAGAAAAAGAAGGGAAGAAAAAGAGGCTGGAGTTTCAAGGTGTGGATCACTATGAACAATGATGGGATGGGCTGGCATGAGTCAGCAAGGCCAAGCATCCAGAGGCAACCGCAGTGAGGAGAGGTCACTGAGAGCCTGCACCTGAGGGTGGGGGCCCTGCGAAAGGAGGCGGAAGGTCAGCAAATGGTAAAGAGAATCAAGTGGTGCAGTTTCTTGTAATGCACCAAGGCGATCTCAGCTACAAAGTACCCTTGGTCTTCCTTGGCAAAACGAGTACACATTTATATCATCTTAATAACTATGCCAGAAGTTGGTTCTGTAACATAGAGCATGCACAGGAAGTTATGTTACGGACATTGAGGGAAGTGGGTGGGAAAATTGCTAAGAACTGGGAATCTAAACTTTGCCCGGTGTCAGGTTCTGCTCAGCACCAAGAGAGAGGCCACAAAAGGATCTGGATGATGCCAAGGGAAAAAAAACCTGTTCAGGGGCCGGAGATGTAGCTCAGTGGTTCCGTCGCCTGCCTTGCAAGTGCAAGGACCTGAGTTTGATCCCCGGTACCAAAAAAAACCCAAAAAACCTGTTCATTGTGCTCTTTTCTCCTCCAAGCTAAATGCATCTGCACTGGCTTCAGTGTCAAATTCTTCACTTTTAATTTCTTATTCCTCCTGGGTCTTTTATGCCACAAGGAATGTGAAACAAAGTTCTTCTTTGTCTTTTCTTTCAGGCCCAGATATTCATGTTCTTTTTCCTTCTTCTTCTCCTCTCACTTTTTCCTCAACCAATAAGGTAAGTTTTGTGTAGGAAAGTTAAGCCACAGTTAGAGGAAGGGGAAGAAGAAAATGCTTTATTCACACCTGAATAGGGATTCAGAAACCTTTAAAACAACATACATTCTTCTAATTGCTTCTAGTTGTTCAGGGCTGAATGAAGCAGTGAGGCAAGGATTTACTGCTTTAAACTGAAAATACATTTCAAATGTGTCTGTATACTTTGAGCTTTAAAATTTTTAATTGATACATAAATAATTATATGTATTTATGGCATACAGTGTGATAATGTATAATAAATCAAGCTAATCAGCATATCCACCACCTCCAGTATTTTAAGACCAATGCTATGTGTTCTCATTCACAGATAGAAGCTAAAAGCATCGATCTCATACATACAGACAGTAGAACTGAGGTTACCAGAGATGGGAAGGGGAGGCGGTGAGGGAGGGTGGAACAGGCAGGTTGGTTAATGAGTTCCTCGAGTTTCTCTCAGCAAAACAGGGCACCATCAGTGAAGAGGCAGCTGTAATGGCTCAGGTGAGAGACAATGAAACTGGAGGAGAGAGATGTACTTCAGAAGAAGAGATGAGAGGGTTTTGGGGGGGAGGGGGGTTATCTGGGCAGAGAGTGAAAAGAAGACTCTAGGATGACACCCTGGGGCGCCCCTGGAATGAGACGGTTGGGCACAGAAGGGCAGATGGCGGAGGAGGACAGGGCTGGGGAGGCCCAGTGTGATCCACGCCATGCACAGCTGCCCATCCAGGTGGGGAGCCGCTCTGCACAGGGACGCTCAGATGGAGCCCACTGAGGCAGACGCCTGGAGGGCTGAGATGGAAAGGAGCACCCAAGGGAGGGGTCTTGGGGTGAGTGGGGGGTGAGGCCAGGTGGCGGCATCTGTGGCAGGAGCTTTGTTGGCAGGAGCTTTTGCACCTTTAGGAGCCTCCTCTCGCAGCCCTGTGGCCACGCTGGTGTCTCTCAGTCTCCTTGGAAAAACTTTAAGCAGTTGCTGAGGCAGATGAGGTGTCTCAGAAATAGCAGGGGAGCCAGAAAAAAATGTCCCAGCAGACAATGCAGAATTAAGGCAAAGTGCCCCAGGGGTGTGGGCCTTCAAGCCTGACCTGAAGGAAACCAGACAGATGCATTCCGGGTACCACCTGACCTCAGAATAAACATTCAAGTCATACTGTTCTTAAGCTGGGGGAAGGGTCACTTTCAGCAACTCAATTTAAAAACAATTTTCCTATTGTATTTTACAAAACCCCAGTATTTACACAGCTACATACACAAGTGTCTTAAAGTGCATGTTCCAAGCGTGGGGGAAGAAGGCTCTTCTCCAGAGAAATCTGCAACGCTTTATTTTCAAAAAGATGAATAAAATCACTGTGTGATTTCATTTCAATTTTTCTTTTCTGGGGCGGGGGGAGAAAATAAGTCTACTTTAAAATAAGAATCCAGACTATAAAAAAGTAAGTTCCCTTTAAGTATAAGAAGAAATCGTTTATTTTCAAGAATGTGGCACAGGGAGTGGTTGGGCCTGGAGCAAAAGGAAGAGGAAGTAGAAAAGAAAGGAGAGAAGAAGATGAGGAAGCAGAGTCAGGAAGGCTGGCTCAGAGGCCGCGGAGGAGCATGAGAGCAGAAGGAGGGAGGAGGCGAGGACTCAAGAAGGAAAGTGGCCAAGTCTCTGACCCCACCCCACCACCCCATACTGCAAAGGTCTGATCCAGCGATGGCAAACCTTTCAGAGACTTTAATGATAGCAAACAGCTGGCTGTGACCGGCATGCCACTGGTTCACCACTACTGGCCTAGCCTCTTCCAAAGATGTCCTTGTACTCAAATACAGTGGAAGTCTTTTTGTTCTTAAAGCTCTGTGGTGCTGCCTTCTCCTTAAAGGATGCTATGCTCTTGGTGTTCCTAACCTGCCCTCTGTACCCCAGCCTCTGAGTCCTATTTCTGGTTCTGCTCAGGGCTATCCTTGGCTCCACACATTCTCTTGGGGACCTCATCAAACCCACATTGAAGGAATATGCACAGCCCAAGCTCCCAGATCTCTCAGAACATGCAGTGCATTTCTCTCTTCCAAACCTGGAACTCCACACCAAAGCATCTGACACCTAGGACACCTTTATCTGATGCCCATGATGCCAGTTGCTCAGCAGCCCAGAACAGCCCAGCACCTGAGGCCCTGCTTCATGTTCTACTTCTACATGCCTGCAGTGCAAGGATGGGCTTTACTCAGTGTCACCTTCTCTCCTTGTTCTTGGACTCTTAGTTTTCTCCTGTATTAGTCAATTTTCTTTTTTCTTTCTTTTTTTTGGTAATGGGGATCAAACTCAGGACCTTGTGGTTTCGAGGCAGGCAGTGGCACCATTGAGCTAAATCCCCAGTCCTTCAATTTTCTATGACTATAATGAAATACCAGAGGCTGGGTACTTATAAAGAAAAGAGGTTCACCCTTAAATCACAGTATGAGGCTGAAAGTATGAATAGCACGGTGCCAGCTCTGACAAGGGCTCTCTAGGCTACATCACTTCATGGCAGATGGCTTCAGGGTGGGAGGGTGTAGGAGAGAGAAATCACATGGTAAGATGGAAGCCAGGGCGTCAGAGGCCCCAGGCTCATGACCTCCCCATGAGACTCCACTTAAAGTTCTCACCACCTCCAAACACCACCACACTGAGGACCAAGCTCCCAATGCTTGAAGGACACACTCAAACCATAGCACCTCATAGCACCTCAGACCACAGCACCTCTTCCTAATCATTTTTGTACGCAGTGAGCAGAGCAATCTTTAAAGCACAGATCTCATCATAACACATTCCTGCTGAAATGCTCAATCCCAGGATGAAGAGCAAAATCCCACCAGGCTATCTCCCATGGTTGTGCCTCACATCTGCTTCATGTGCAATGTCAGCATGTAGCTTAGTTGGGAGCTTCAGTTATCTCCCAACACAGTGTGACTCCATCAGGTTTTAGTCGCCCTGACTAAGGTACTTCTTGGCTTTAGCAGGGGCAAGTACTAAATGAGAATCTAATTGTAAATTGAAACGTTTTCGAATGATTCTTGTTTTTTTCAGCACTGTCTTTAAAGGCAAGCTCTTGTCTGAAATGTAGACTTGCCCACTACTCTTCTATTCCTTCTTTACTGGTCTCAGATTTAAAAAAACAAAGCAAAAACAAACAAACACACAAAAACTTAGAGGAGTGCAAAAGGCAGAGAGCCCTGTGGTTCCCCAATAGTCAAAATGGACCAATTTCTACAGAAAACACAGTGCTGTGTGTGTGTGGGGGGGGGGGGGTTGAATAAAAATCATATTACAAGTGCCCTCAACAGAAGTTCACTGGAACTGATGCTGCTGCTCCCTTCAGGGCGCTTTGGTTTCTGTCAATGTGAGCAGCTGGCCATGACCTCTGCTTACTCCCAAGCCACTTCCATTTAATTATAGCCTTACAGGATGCCCTGATAAGTAACCCAACAGGAAACTGTTCTATGACTTAACAGTAGTAACTGCCACCTCTGGACAAAATAATATCAAGAGAAGAAGCAGATTTGACACACAGTACCACTTCCCCTTCCTAGGGGATCAAAGATCAAAGCTTCTTATTCGTGCTAGAAGAAGGTTTTTCAGTCAAAATTAAAACAAGAATAAATTTTTCTGCCTTATTTGCTATCTTACAGTCAGTGGTAATTCCTCTGCTTAAATATTCTAAGCATCCCCAAACTCACAAAAAAAAAAAGGAAAGAAAAGAGTTCCTGTTTTATACTATTTTTAAATGGCAGTTGTCTATTCTTTGAATTTTTTTTCAGAAGGAAACTGCAAATGATCCAGTTTTGCAAATTCTGATATTGACTGTTCTCATCTGTCCATCTTGTAAGTTTTCATGTGTAAGTCACAGACATAAAACTTACCATTCTAAAAAGTAAGTAGAATTGAGTCCAAAATTATAGTTAAATATGTGAAATATACTCTAGAGCTCTATAGCATAGTAAGGTGACTACGCTTCAATAATATACTGTGTTTTACAACTTGGAGAGGAGAGAGGATTTTGAATGTTCCCAACACAAAGAAATGATAAGGGTTTAAGGACACAAAAATGCTAATTATCTTGGTTTATTACATTTTGGATACATGTATAAAAATATCACACATGCTCCATACATCCATATGATTATGTATCAACTAAAATTTTTTAAACTTTAATAGAGTATCTATGTGACTGACATAAAAAAAAATGTATTAGTGGGATATCCTTACGTCCCTTTACTTAGAGCAACAACAAAATCTTATATCAGTGTCATTTGAATCATTAATTATAACTCATGAGTGATGATTTACATAGACAGTGTAATGGCATGTGTTTAGATGCCCCCCCCCCCCCCCCCCCCCGCCGAGCCTAATGGGAATGAGGTGGGGCTATTGTGGAGGTGGCTGAATCTAGAATGTGTGATTCCTGGTGGAAGGGTAGGCCTGAGACCACTAGGATTAAGGGTGTGAATGCTACCTGCCCTAAGTAGTCTGAATAAAAGAGGCAGAAAGACACTGCTGAGGTCCCTTGTTGTTTTTGCTGTCTTCCGCCGCAAAGAACTGTTTCCCATCTGCAACACTGCCTTGGAGCCAGCCGATTATGGACTGAAACATCTACAAACTATCAGCCAAATAAACATTTCCCCTTTTAACTTTGGGTGTTGGTATTTTGTCTCACCAATGAGAGAAAAGTAACACAGACAGTCTCAGGAGATGTTTTCTTTCTTTTTTTTTTGGTACTGGGGATCGAACTTAGGACCTCGAACTTGCCAGGCAGGCACCATACTAGTGTGCTACATCCCCAGCCAGCAGATGTTTTCTTAGTCATGGAATATTAGAGTTGAGGCTGTGGGAAACCTAACCTGTGCCTGTCATCTTACAGATGAGGTCACTGGAGCCTTGAAATGGCTCTCTCCAGGCAGAAGCAGGCTTCCTGGCTTTCAGCTCAATGTTTTATCCACTATTAACAATATCACCTGCAGCTCCATTTATGAAATCATAGCAGTATTCTGTAGAAAGAGGTAACCCCAGAGCTGTACATGGAAAAAGCTACTGTTCCCAAGCAATGACTCTTTACTGATGCACACTGAGGGGCCATCATGTCCTGATCACTGGGTGGCCTCTTATCTGGAGCAGTGTTAGCTCAGATTATTTTATGGAATTAATTAATTCTCACTTCAGGACTGACCTTTTCTCCTTCTGAGGAGGCTCTTGTGTATGACAGAAGAGCAGGGGCCTCAATAGAGAGGCAGGTATTAGCATTCTTGTGTAAAGAGTAAGACTAAGAACTGGGGAAGGCATGTGGCCTCTCAGTGGACGCGCAAGGTAAATCAGTGAACGGAGGTTTACACTTGCCTCTGAGACTGATTCATTACTGCAATGCTACTTTTCCATTTAAGAAAATTAAATGTGATGACACCAGTTAGGGGTTAATATTTATAAAGGTTTTGAAAAGAAAGTAGTTGCTTAATTAAGATATTATGACAGCAGTGGTGGTGGCGGCGGTGGTGGTGGATGATGTTGAAGAACAGACTTGAGCTAGAAACCCTAACATATATCTTAGGCTCTTTACACAGACAGAATGAAAGGAACCACATCCGGTGATATTGGCAAATACTTTAGAAACTTCCCAGCAGCAGCCCCCTCTAGGCCCTTCCTGCCTATTTTGCCACCAACAGACCGGTAGGTCCTCATCCAGTCTTATGAGAAGAGATTCCAAATTTGTATAACAAGAGTGTGCTTAAAAAGCTCTGATGTTAAAAGGCCTTCCTACTCAAAAAGGTTGAAAACTACAAAGCAGACTAAGGTTTCTTCCCTTCCTCATTTTACTAATTTCTATCTTAATATGTTACTTAGAATTTAAAACTGGGGCAAAATATATCCTGAGCATAATCACTGCATGATAGAAAAATCTATGTCTTGGCCATAAAGATTCGGGGGCAGGAGAAGCTACAGAAATCCTTGACTCTGAAAGGAAAAACCCGTGAAGGGGAAAAATGTCTATCACTATAGTTCTGGAGGCAAAATGATCACAAGAGCAACTCTAACTTTGATCATGAGTGGCAACAGGATTCAGAAGAAGAGCCAGGATCAGGTTGCAATAATTCCATCTATGAGCTTAGTAACCCTGAACAACTCCAAGTTTAGTTGCTTTCCTATAAAATTTATAACAATATGAATGCCTTGAAGGGCTCAAATTAGACAATGGAGGTGGAAGTGCTTTACCAACTAGAAGGAGTTAAAATAAATGTGATTTGTTACCATGATTATAACAATGACTTTCTGGTCACAAATAAATGTCCATTTCATTTTTGGTAATGAAATTTATGCCACCAAAGAGCAATAAATGCTTTATTTGGTTTGAATGCCAAGACGATTTATTTGAACTCTATAGCGCCACTATGAATTTTCCTCTCATCTGGGGTTGGAAGGAAATTCTGCAATGTCCCACCATACTGAAATGTCAAACTTTGCAAAGGGGATCATTTTCCTACGTCAGTACTGAAAGCACACAGTTAGTTTATCTAGTACGAGGAGAAATATAGTGGGTAAATCTGCTGCAGTCAAAATCTCTTCATCTCCACTGAATAGAGAGAGAGCAGCTTGTGGGCTGAGGGATGGTCAGAGAGTGTAGACGGCATTTAGGCTCTGACAAGCCTTTTAGAGCTTAACCTGCAACGGGAAGTGACACAATCAGCTGTCCCCTGAGCTGGGCAGCTATCGCGTGCACCCTGCCACTTCCTCTCTTGGGTGCCTGGAGAAAGGAAGGTTGGGAAAGTAAAGCATGAGGAAGTATATCATGGGAAGAAGAAAGAAGAGGCCAAATAAACAGTGGGAAAAGTCCCAACTCTATCCCTCATCCTGGTTCCTTATTCTTCCTGGGCTGTGATTAAGTAAACTGAATTATTTCTACTCCAATAGCCATTCTTTTTGCTGGAAAAACTGCTGAATTTAGCAATATCCTTAGAGAACATAACTCTTGACCTATTGGCAATGCTTAGAGAAGAAAGCTGGCATCAACATATTTATAGACAATTAATTGTTTAGTTAGAGTTCAAACACCAAATAGACTCGTAATTCTTCTGTTGCTTTATCCCTAACTCTCTACCCTAAATAGTAAGGTGCAGTAAAGGTCTAGGAAGGTTGGATTATCTCAGTATCTGGGCACTAGCTATTATCTTAGGTCAACATTACCACTATTTATTGTTCCCATGTCATTCACTATGGAAAAGTGACAGAGTTAATCTGTGGCACATGATGGAAAAGGAAAGGCAAAAAAATAGAGATGGCTTAGCACAGAGAATCTCAGAGAGGTACATGAAATATAAGGCATGTTGGCTCGTACTGGTCGTAAAGGAAATTGAAGGCATTACCACTTGGCGAGGTACCAGGTATGGTTATCAGAAAACACAGACATAGGGGAAGATGTGATTGCAGACTGAAGTTTTAGCACACAGGCCCCCTTCCTTGTTGGCAAGGGGAAGGCCCCCTCTTCAGTTGTCGGTACTATCATAGGAAAAGTCACAAGCAAGTGAAGCAAATGATATTTCATGGTGGGGCAACAGGTGGTCTTATCAGCTCCACACTGAAAGAAGGATCAGGAAGGAGTCTGAATGAGATTTGCATCTTGAACAAAGATGAACTAAAAGGAGGTAATGTTTGGTTGTTAAAAAAAAAAAAGAATTTCAACTGAAGGTGCAGCTCAGTGGTAGAGCATGTGGTTAGCATGTGCCAGGTATTGGGTTTGATCCCTAGCTCGTCTTCCTGACTGCTACTCATCTGTAAGTCTCCACTGATACTACGCCATCTGTTCACTTAAGTAGATGTTCTACCAATTCACCCACGAGCGCTGCCATTAAGGAAATCCAAAAGTTCATCCAGCATAAGCTGGATGTGCATTGAGATCAGCAGCTCAATTGCCCCCAGACCATCCTGTCACAGAGGAGGCCCAGGCACATCACAGCAGAGTCCACTGCAGCTGCCTAGAATTCACAATTTGAGGTCATGGCCAATGTCAGGCTTTGTGATCATCTTGCTTGCAAGCCACAAAGGTTTAGAAAAGAACTGCCCCCCTACCCCGCTTATTTCTAGGTCAGAAAAAATTATTCTTTGTAGTAACAGTAATTACAAAGTTAAATTAGAACATAGTCACAGAGGCTTTGACTTTGGCCTCAAAACTTTTAACTATGATAAGAGAATAATTTATGAGATAAGCTAGGCAAAGTCAAATACGAAATATCCTTCAAGAAAAGGAGCTTATTCTCCAGGTTTAATATACACCCTGATGTAAGTCTGGTCTACCCCATAGGGTTGTGGGCATCGATTACACCTTCAGACAGGCTAGAATAGCTCTGACCATTCAGGCCTCCAAGCCCTGTGTCCCACTTTCCCATATCCTTGTGCAGTGTTACAAATCTTTACTATACTCTTCAAGTTTCTAAAGAGGAGACACCCAAGCCACCACCCAAGCAGAGGGCCTCATTTATCTAGGTCAAGTTGATACAAGTTTATCAGACTTCTGCTTTCTCCATTTCCTGTCCTGCTATCTACCCAAGATCCAGAGCTGCACCCAGCCATGTTACCCTTCCTCATATTACAGAGCAGTGGTCTTCAAACTGTGGTCCTGAAACCTCAGGAGTCTCATGGAACTGTTCAGGGCCAGCATAGCTGCTGGATCCTTTTCCTTTCCCTCTGTTCCATCTCAGCAATTTTGCTTCTGTCTAGATCAGATGTTGGCAGTCCTGATTGCATGTGCATTTCCTTCTCAGATGAGGAAGCTATGAAGCCCACCAAGTTCCGGTGATGAGGGGAGGCTGACTTCTTCATACCCCTCTACTGGAACAATGGGGTTTCCCAGCTTTCACCAAAAGGCTCTGAAGGGCATGAGCCAATGACAGCTCCTTTGATTTGACCTTCACTATCTCCTTGAAGTAGGAATTACCATTCCCGTTTCATGGACAAGTAAACTGAAAAGGCAAAGGACATTCTGAAGGTGATATGGCTCTCGAGGGCAAAGCTAGGACACAAGCTCTGCTCATCAGATGTTAAACTCCAGCTCTGCCCAAACACTCTGGCGCAAAGTATGTATTCTGTTCCCATCTTACTTGAAGTACTTTCCCTGTGTATTCATTCATTCCTTCAATATCATCTTCCCAAGAAGGTCTTATCAATTTCCCAACTGAAAGAGAGTCTGAGGGAAGAAACAGACAACATTTTCCTAGAACATCTGTAAAGCTTTTGTGAACGTACAATGGGGGTGTACGATGCACTGCGTGCCCCGCATGAACCACTCATGGCCAACTAAGGAACAGAATAAGCAAGTTACTGACCATGACTAACAGACACAATGAAACTACTAAAAGTCAGTAGTTGGCATCACTCATACGTACTTTTCCTTGATATACCAGGCACATGGCTGTGTTTCTGGGTATCTTGTCTCTGTTCTGAAATACATCTCAGAAAACATTTGATTCCAAAATAAACAAATGAACAACTCCTAGGTTAGTTCTAGTAATATTACAAATGGGTATTTTTCAGAATCCCAGGACACACTGAACAAGAAAGAATTGGAAGGAGAAGGACAGGAAAGGACTATAGTTCCTTTTTTTAAAGAATGCTGAGACCTTAATAGTATCTGTACCTTAGATTCATAACTTAAATAAAATATAGACATGATTTAAAAGTGGCTGTACTTAAGGAAATGCTTTTCTAAAATTCTAAGCAAAGGGATCAATTCAGCCCCATTGTTTCTATGACTGGTGAGGAAATGATATCAGCATAAAGAGGTTGACCTGTGTTATAAAAGGTGATACTCAAGTCAAATCTGGACACACACACACACACACACACACACACACACACACACATTCTGTGTGAAACTCTTGTTACTGTCTCCAAGGAAGTGTACTCTGGAAGGACTTTTTCTCATAACCACACATGGAAACACTCAAATGAAATTTTTTTTCCCTGAAAGGGCAAGTTCATCCAGAATTTGAAGCGGGAAGTTCTCTGCACATTTATATGCAAACTGGGGTTTTTAATGCCTTACCTGAGCAGAAAAGTCAATGAGCTTCGGGAGCAGCACTTTGCCTCCTTCATCACTCTTGAGGAAGTCTAGCAAACTGCCTATTTACACAGGAAGAGCAGGTTAGTGCAGGTCCAACACATGAGAAAGAAATTCAAACAAAATTCAAATGATCATTATCACTGGGGGAAAGACCCCACAAAATGACTGGCTTTGCAGTTCTATATGGTTATAAAGTCTTTTCCTGAGTTGGGTCAAATTCAGTTCCTTCCAATCTTTTATCTTTGACCTGATGTTAAACATGGCATGTGCTCCAGGTGAGCAAGAATGATGATGGATAGTGCCTTTCTCTCAATATGTGTGTGAAATAATACATGCCAAAGTAACTGCCATCATAATTAGCTTCCTGTAGCCAGCTCTTTAGTGAGCACCTTTGGAACAGAAAACAAGCAAGCAAATGCTCATAGAGAGAGCCTTCCACAGACACCAGCTAGGCTCACTCCCATTTGCCTCCAGCAGAAGGCACAGAATTCTGCACATGCCATAGGTACTCCATGAAAGGTACCTGAGGAACCACCCATGCCCTGGACAAAGGCAGGAATGTGCAGATGGACAAACATTTTCTCCTACTTCCTTGGCCTGCCTTTTCCCTGGAACTTAAGTACCAATCTCCTGGGTAGCCTTGGCCAAGTCACTGACTTCAGGGTAGTGTCTGTAAAATGGGCATGGTAGCTTTGTTGGAGTCCTTGTGAGGATATAATCAGGGACGGATTTAAAGCACATGACATGGGGTTTTGCAGGCAGTTAAGTGCTCAATAAATGTTATACTATCTCATCTATGACATGGAACATAGATGGAACATAGTACTTAGCCCTTGGGCTGCTGAAGAGAGATCACCTGTGGAAGGCACAGAAAACAATCTGGCAGATAGAACACTAAATAAATGTTAGGTATTGTTATGAAGAAAACAGTGTAGCTATACTTATGGTTAAGAATATTATTAATTGGAGCCAGGGATTTAGCTCAGTGGTTCCACCGCCTGCCTCGCAAGCACAAGGTCCAGAGTTTGATCCCCAGTACCAAAAAAAAAAAGCATAGTATTAATTAATTCAACAACATTTACTGAACCACAAAGCATCTGCTCCTGAGCCTGGTTTCTGGGATATAGCAACTCAAGGCATATGGGTTAGATTTGTTTATTTTGTTTTGTTTTTAGAAGATCCTTTTTGGAAGGACTCTGAGTAACTGCTATTCCTAAATGTTAACAGATACTAAATAATAAAATCCACCTTTTTAACCTCTTTGGCTATGTTACACTATAATCTCCATTATATATGAGCGATTATTAACTTTGAAATGTTATCCATGTAGCTTTCTTCCTTTCATTCATTACTTCAAGACTTTTTTCTTTTGCAAATCATTTAAAAGTTTATCAGTATCTCTGAAACTGGATGAAGTGAACAGAAGAAGGATGGTTATTCAAAGCCTTTTATTTTAAGGTAATTACAGTAGAAGAAAAGATTGTTGCTTGGTACCTCTTCTTCAGGTATTCCATAATTCCATATGAATTTAACCTCCAAGCGTTTCAGATATATTAACTTGTTTTGTATTCTACCCAAGCACCCTATCACTAAGCCACGTGCTGAGCCCCCATATTAACACTGTAAAGTGACACCCTGAACATTTTCATAATGCTAAAGAAAAAAATGAACTAATTGTACATTTTTGAGTATTCACTTTTTAAGCATATAATAAAAATATTCTTCTTTGAAATATATATTCATTTGTTTGATAAGTACTGTATTTATTAGGGTCTTGCAGGTACATGGCACTATTCTTGGGGCTAATAGGCATATGCAAGCAGATGCAGAAAAAATAGAAGACCTGTATATCAATTTCATGACATGTGTTAAGTTCTCATTAGTAGGTTTATAAAATAGATTAACATTAAAATACAATTAAAACTGTACTCTGAATGTTTAGATTTTGTTTTTTTGAGGCTGAAGCCTTGTAAAGATACTGGACAAGGTGGAAATATAGCTCCGTGGCAGAGTGCTTGCCTAGCATGTGCCAGACCTGTGATTCAATCCCCAGCCCCTCAGAATAACTTAAAGAAAGAAAGATGGGCACTGGCCATTACCCACCCTTGGCCATGTATTCAGTGATGATGTAGATGGGCTCTTCCTTGGTGACCACTGCATAAAGTCTCACTAGCTTGTCATGCTGCAGTGTCTTCATGAGGTTGGCTTCCTCAAGGAAAGCTTGCACAGACATGGTGCCTGGCTTCAGGGTCTTCACAGCAACCTTTGTGCTGTTGTTGTAGTAACCTAGGAAGAAAAAGAAAAGTAAGGCATGTTGTATGAAGTGGAAAATTCAAAAGTTTTACTTTGTAGCTGTAGAGTTAGAAAACAATTTAGTTATTAAAAAGGCAAAGTCTTAAACACTATAGAGTGTTAAAATTAGGAATGGCTGGATAAAGGGTAAATGGGAAGGTTCATTCTTTATAGAAAGTCTAAAATTATTTCAGAATAACAATATTCTAAGTAACAGTAAAAATGCTACTTGCACTTTATATAATCACACACACACTGCTTCTATAGTCCCCACTCAAAAAATATAAGCATGTTTTATAGATACACACAGAGGTGATGATGTGGCAGAAAATATGCCAAAATATACATTGAATACTGGCTATCTCTAATGGTTTGATTATGGGGAATTTTAATTTTGTTTGCCATACTTTTAACCATTTACTAAATTTTATAAAATGATTATATTATTTTTATAACCAGAAAAAGTGTTGTACTTTTATACACAAACTTTCAAGTACAATATGCCAGGGTCAAATAAGCATTTCTCAGAATTTTCCGAGAACTGGGGCCAGGGGTCTCTCTGGAGAAAGGGTTCTGTGCTGAAAGGGAGCACGACCGGCCATCTCTCCATGTCCAGGACATGCAGCAGGCATGTTGGGTGTCCTTCTGAGAAGGAACCTGAATGGATTCACCTCTGTTTTCCATACCGTTTTGACCTCAGAACACCTGCCACGTACCTTGTTATAGTTCATGGAACTTCCTCTCAGAAATCCTGACTCTGTGATACAGTTCCCTCAAAGCATCATGTTTTTGGGGCCAGGGATTTAGCTCAGTGGTTCCACTGCCTGCCCTGCAAGTGCAAGGGCCCGAGTTCAATTCCCAGTACCAAAAAAAAAATAGGCATCATATTTTTGGAAGCTGCTTCAATGAAGTACTTAATTTTAATCCTGAGTTTTCTCTTGGGAAAGCCTTGTCTCAGTAGTTTGGCAAAGCAGAAATATATATAATCATTGTCCACTTTCCTTTTCTCTCTATTTTCATATTTCTCTTGAAAGAGCAAAATAATAAAGGTGAGCAAGGAGGTGCAGCTGGCGGTATCCCACCAATCCCCTAGCTGGCCACTGCTTCCTGGTATACTGCAGCTTTGTCGAACCTGCCCTGTGAGAGCTGATGGGGGCTCAAAGTCACAATGTCGCCTAGGTGTGGGCAGCATACAGAGTGGATTGGAAGATGCTCATCAAACAATAATGATCCCCTCTGGGTGCCAGAACTTGGAGTGACTTCTATTTTCTCTTGTTCTTATTCTATTTTGATTAATTTGTCAATGAGTATGTACCTTTTTAATAAAATAAATTATGTTTTAAAAGAAAATAAGTTAATTTTCAATTTCCAAGGCCTCAAATGGGCATGAAAAAGTATTAGTTTATAGTCAATTAGTCATGTTTAGCTACTGAATTTTCTCCCATACATTCAGATTGATTTCTCAGGGCTGGTGATGCAGCTCAAAGGTAGAATTCTTGACTAGCATGAGCGAGGTCTAGGTTTGAACCCAGCACTGCCCCCACAGAAGATGAACTCATTTATTAAAATGTTTCCTTTTCAATTCTGCTTTGGTTATAGTATACAGTAATAGTCTGTGGTATCTTATAGTAAAATGAAGGATTCAGTATAAAACAACTATTTGAACATATGGAGAAGACAGTAAGGGAAAACTGACAAAAAACTCTCCTAGATCCTTCTTGAAAGCTACAACATACACAAAATAACAGAATCATATATAAATAAGTTGACTGGCCATCCATATGCACAATTACAAGCAAGATGAACTTTTCAATGGGTCTCAAGAGTAAGTTTAACTCCATCAGCAGCAGTTTAAAATTACATTTGAATCAAGAAAACTTCATTATAAACTTTTTATTAATATATAAATAGGTCTTCAGTTACATGAGTATATCAGTAGCAAAGCATAGTCTATGAACAATTCCTATGACTTAGTAAGTAAAATAGAAAAATAGGTAAAAGCTTGGATGGGTACTTCGAAAAAGAAGAAATTCCAGTGACTAATAGGTACTCAATTTTACTAGTAGAGAAATACACTTTGGAAAATAAGTTGACAGTATTTAGTAGAGATAAAGATTCATAAGATAATCTGTGGGGGTGTTGGCCCCAAGCTCCCTTGTGGATACCAAGACCTGAGGATCCTCAAGTCCCCTATATAAGATGGCATAATATTTACACCCAACCTACATACAGTCTATCCTAGATCATTTCTAGATTACTTATAACACTGAATACAATATAAATGCTCTATAAGTCATTGTTAAGACAGTACAGTTTAGGAAATTAAGACAAGGAGAAAAGCCTAGACTTGTTCTACCCAAACATTTTCCATACAAGTCTGCTTGAATCTGTGAACCCACAGAACCCACAGATCTGGAGGGTTAACTGTACCTTACAAACTAGCAAACCCATCCCTAGTTACCCTAAAACATTCACACAAAATATTCAGAGCATATTTCTCACAGCAGCCAAAACCTGGGAGCAACTCCAATTTCATCAGTAAAGAGTAAAATAAATGAATACATAAACTGTTTTATGGTTTGAATAAACACACAAGCAACACTAAAGACAGATGAAATGTATCTACACTGAAAAACATGGATGAATCCACAAAGATTTCTGGCAAAGCATATCTCACATTCAACATGATTCATTTATATAAAGTTCAAGAACAGGCAAAACTGGACTGTAGAGTTTGGAGATATATTCATCATCGTACCCAAATGTACTAAAACTATATTTTTAAAAAGTCAGTGGGGTGGGCCAGGGATGTGGCTTAGTGGTAGAGCACTTGCCTACCATGCAGAAGGCCCTGGGTTCAATTACAGCACCATGGGATGGGGCAAGAAAAGCCATGAAATTATGACAAAGGTCAGAATATCAGTTGTCTCTGGGAATAGGAGAAGCTGTGGTTGGGAAGGGACAAAGGGACTCTGGAGCCAGCAAGTTTCCTCTGTGTGCTCTACGGTGGCCACACAGGTTTTCATTTTGTAATTATTTGTGAAACCAGATACTTGTGTGCATTCATTGTAATAAAAGTGCTCCCTTTTTGTCATTGTGAAAACAACTGAGCTAATGGAGACCTTTGTATACTTTCAAAGGATGAAGAAAAAGCATGCTTTTCAAGAGTAAGGGAAAAAATTATCAGGAAACATTGCAGCTGCTAAAGACATTAAAAATGCTGATAAGGCGCTTGAGATAAACAGTGATTAAACAGCTGTGTCACACAGCCACAGCAGCCTCTATGAAATGAGCTCTTAGGGCCACGACACTGAAAAGAGCAGGAGAATCTTCATCCTTACCTCAAAGGCATGATTTTTATTCATTAGTAAAGATTCAATTATACTTTACCCAGGTATTCTCCAGTTATCAGAAACTTCCTTTAACCTAGGCAGAGATACTTGGTGATTGTTACAAAAGGAAAATTATTTGAAAAAAAAGATATCTTCAAGGTAGTAAAGAACTTCTAGCGAAGTGCTATGTTGCCACAGTTAAGGAAAGGTGATGTGACAAATTGAGAAAATTCCAGTTTATTAAAAAGTGCCCTCATACCACAAGATGGGAAATGGCTTTAAAAAAATGCATGCAGTTGATACTGGAAGTTGGCTGATGATTAATTTCGATGCAGTTGGCTCAAATAAGAATGCACCAAGCTAAACTGAATTAAAAATGTTTCTTTATAAACTCTCTCCATAGACTAGGCAGTAAGAGGAAACATTATTTGTCTCTTCACTGTTCAGAGGAAGCATGTCACCCAAGTCAAATGTCAAGAGGATCGCGCAAACAGGAGGAAGCAGCTTGAAGCAGGGACACCTCTGTCTTTCATCCTCCACTCACACCCTTCCCCCAAAGGACAGGTCATTTCCTCGTATTTGTTCTCTGTATTTCAGACTAAAGAAACTCTGATCATCAAATGTCACAGGTAGTCTATGAGCAACTCCTCACATTTAACAAAGATTTTAACTTATCCGGTTAACAATGTATAATTTTAATATTTTTCCTGTCAATGAAAAAAGCTAGCCTGCTTATCTCTTAAAAAATAGGAACTAAATCTGGCAGCTGTAAATTGAACATGGCTTGCTATTACCCTCAGATAGTCAGATCAAGATGACAAACAATGGAGAGGGGGCAACCTTTGATCTCTGCTCAGCACAGCAGCAGCAATCACTATTGTTTTGATTTATTCTCAGTATTTTTCTGCTATATTTATTCAACAGATTGAAATTATTTCAGTGGCTAAGGAGCTCCTGGCTGACAGTCAAATTCACAGGTCCTATCAGCAAAAGACCTCAAGTTGAATATCCTTGCCCTTGCCCTGCCCTTTCCTTCCCTTCCCTCCTCCTTACCCCTTTTCCTTCCCTTCCCCTCCCCCCTTCCTTCCTTCCTTCCTTTCTTCCTTCCACATAAAACTAGAAGGAAAAAAATCACAATTAAAAAGAATAACTATCAACGTAATATCCTAGTGGTGATATTGTGTCAGACTTTTTCAAGATGTTATCATTGGAGGCAACTGGATAAAGGGTACATGGGGACTCTCCGTATTATTTCTTTCATATACATGTATATGTCAACTTTATTGAAATATAATTCATATCTCATACTGTTTATCCATTTAAAGTATAAGGTTCATCAGTTTTTTGCATATTCAGAATTTTGCAACCATTACCACGATCAACTTTAGAACATTTGTATTACGCCAAGGAGAAACCCCATGCTCATTAGCAGTCACTGAAACTAGGCTCTCATCTCCCATATGCAACTGGTCATCTACTTTCAGTCTCTACAGATTTGCATATTCTAGACAGTTCATGTAAATGGAACCATGTAATGTGTGCTCCTCTGTGGCTGGCTTCTTTCACTTAGCATAAGAGTCATCTATATGTACTAAGTGTCAGTTCTTCAGTTCTCTTTATTGTCAAATGATGCAGTGTCACAACATTTTTACTCCACCAGACAGTTTGAATAAAAATAACATTCTGGTTAGAAAAATTAAATATTTTCCAATGCCCCAGTTGTCCTCTTTTCTAAACCTCAATTTCTCCCAGGCACCACATAGGTACATGCTAAATTAAAGTTCTCTAAATTTGAAGTGCAAACATTGGGCACATGGCCCAGTGGATGCCCATGAACAGAACAGGGTTAGAAAGGAGCAGAGGATTAGAGTGTTTGCGAGTGGAAGCAAAGAGGTTTGCTCAGTTCCAGAAAGGACCGATGTGGCTGAGCTCCAGGTGCCCAACTGAGCACAGTCTGGAGCCTCTAGACAGGACAGGGGCTGTGCACAGTTCTCTTCAGCCCACCACTGCCTTGCTCTCAATTTCCTGCTGGTTTAACCTTCAGTTCTTTTGGAATGAGCAGGCTGGGGAGACAAATGGCACCTCTGTGTACTACCATCATGGAGTTGGTAAAGAGTTTACCGGTCTACTTGTTTGTAGTCTTGAAATATTTTTTTTTAAATTGCAAGATAACTATCTTAATATCTTTCCCTCAAATCGACAACTTCCAAAGGTCAGTAGAGTGGCTAGCCAATTTCCTGTTTCACCATTATGCCCCTTAGCTTTGTGACCCTTGCTGTTAATGACACGGGTACAGGGAAGCATGCAATGAAGTTATCTCACCCATACCAGGAAGCTCCTGAAGCTGTACAACCACACAGCTGACCACAGCACTTCTGATGCCAGGAACCCAGCATGGCAGCAAATGCACTTTTAAAGCGTTATTGACTGAGATACTCACATACATGTAATCCACTCAACCAACTGGATTTAGGTGTACTTGGTTGGCTGTCACTTAGTTCTCAGCATGAACTTCTGTCCCTTTATCCTGGCTTCACAGCTGGTCATGGGAGGGTTGAGGCAAAATTCCAAGCCATCACTTTACATTCAGGGTGATTACCTTCCAGTAAATAAGTATAATGCAGTTAAACTACTCTATGTTTTCTTCATAACACATGTGCAATTCCCTCAGCAGCACTTATCCACAGAAGGGTCCAGCTGCATGATTTATAATTTGGTTTCATAATGAAAACTAGGAAAATTCCATCAAAATATAGCTTCTGGTGACTAGACTTAAACACAGAGAATATGACTGCCCATGCTACCTTTCCAGAAACAACTGCATTTTCTCATTAGAACCATAAGGAAAATTGATGGCTTAAAAATTCTTTTAAATTCTTATCACAAGAGAACACAGGGCCAAAATAATGCCCTGGAGAAAGTCTCTGCTATAAATTTGTGAACTTTTTGCCAGCCTAAGAAGGTGATACTTAGCACTAAGGAAGGATTCATTAATGATGTGACTTGGAGAATCTTTAGAAACTTTCTTGGTGACCTTCAAATTGCAATAAATGTGAGGTCGCTTACTAAGCCAGTTGTCCTAACCCTAAGTGTAGCTCTCCCTCAGATGGAAGCAAATTCCCTATGCTTCAAATGTACATCCAGGGAATATGAGGATGAAAGAATTATGAAAGAGTAGACAGAACATTCTGGATAAATACCCACCGTGCCCTACCTTACAAACATTAAGAGAATTACTAAGTCACAAAGAAGACCAAGAGTTGAAGCAAACAGATTTTTCAGGTCAATGTGTGGTCCTAAATGAACGGAAGAGAGTAAAAGAAATGATTCTTCTGATACCATTTAGTGGCTGGCTCAGAAGCTAAAAGAAACTGGTTCAAGCCTTCTTCATCACTGTCTGTGGAGTAGGACACTGGCCCCAGGCCCAAACACTCACCCATCCAGACTTCCCCAAACTGTCCGGCGCCAAGCTTTTTCACCAGCTTAATGGACTCCCGGGGGATTTCCCAGGCATCTTTATCCCATGGCTTCTGCGGTTTGGGACTAATACATGCCTTCTCCAATCTTCTGCATAAGCCATCTGCCTGCTCTAATTTGAAAGAGAAAACCAAGTTTAAGAAATGCAAATAGTCTGTGTCCCCAGAGGATGGTTCCAGGACCTTCCACTCCACACTGAAATCCACAGATATTCAAGACATAAAATGATGTCATCTAACCTATACACAACTTTCCATATTTTGGGTCATCTTTAGATTACTTGTAATACTTAATGTGATGTAAATGCTATATAAAAAAGTTGGTATATGTTCAATACAGATTCAACATTTTAAAATATTGGTTGCTTGTTGAATTCTCAGATGTAGAACCTATGGCTATGAAGGGCCAACTGTACATACTTTGTATCTTACCAGTTTCTATTAATTTTATAATGTCCAACCTGCCACAGTCTACAAACATAAAAGGCTGACATTGCATATCTTTTACATAATCATAACTTTTGAAATTCTTAAAAGGCAATTTGAAGCATTTCATTTTATCCATTAATACTGCTAATATATGAAAACAAAAACAGCAAAGCAAAAAAATACACGAAGGTTGACAGATAATCACACTTAATGGAATGTGATTTCAGATTCTTGAGCCCACATAAGTTCCACAGGACACAAAGATGGGGATGTGGCTATGTCACCCCTGGGCCCCAGCTGAGAACTGTGTCAGGGCACTGCAAGAGCTCAACACATGGGCCAGGTACACAACTGAAAGGATGAGAGGGAGGGAAGGTTCCATGAAATCTGAGGTCCTTGCTCTCTTTCTATTTTGGGACCTAAGCACACTTACAATGTGCATTCTCATGGAGAACATGGTAGAAAAAACAGTAGTAACAACCCCTTCGCCTGAGGATAGTCACACAAGAAATTAAAGGTCATGGGGACAAGCTCCACAGGGCTAGGACGTGATACCAGACACAAGAAACTACCACTTTTGAATCTGTCAGCGATATTATTTGTTTTCTTTTACAAAGAGTGTATTTTATTTATACATATGCACATATGCACACAAAAAAACAGATCTGCAAAACTGTATTCCTGTTTAAAACACTTGGATCTAGGGCTGGGGATGTAGCACAGTAGTGTTGCACCTGCCTGGCAAGTGCAAGATCCTGAGTTTGATCCCTGGTACCAGGGGCAAAAAATAAATTTGGATCTATTGTAAAAATATGCACTGTGCAAAAAAACAAAACAAAACATTTTTCTCTAATTTTGGAATATTAAATGACAAACAGCATACTCTAGGCAGAAAGGACTATTATAATTATTAGAAAGATCAAATCTCATTTTGAACGACAGTTTCCAATTTACAACAGTTCAATTTAGGATTTGTTTTTACTTTATGATGGTAGAAAAGTGCACCTGTACAACCATTCTGATTTTCTCTTTTAGTACAGTGTTAAATAACTTATATGAGCTTCTCAACACTTTAATATAAATTGGCTTTGTGGTATTAGATGATTTTTTCCAACTAGAGGCTAATGTAAATATTCAGAGCACATCTAATGTAGGCTAGGCTGAGCTATGATGTTTGGTAAATTAAGTATATTAAACACATTTTCAACTTACATATTTGCAATTGTTAATGGGTTTATTGGACTATAACCTCATCATAAGTTAAGGACCATCTATATATTTAATCACAGTTGAATTTAGAATCAATTATAGAATATAACCTGCCAACTTTATCTAAAAGAGACATGATACATAAAACATTTTAGTACAAAAACTACTATCTGATATCTTCTACTTATCATAAGAAACATATTCTGCTTTGTTCCACCTTCAGTTTTTACTTACTTTGGTAATGCTTAATCATATCACTGATACAGGGAAAAGTAATTCGTGGAGAGATGTAATAGCCCCCATTGTCCAAACTCCGAATTTTGTAGTGCTTAATAACATCGCCATGCACAGGATCATAATCTCTGACAGACAGAGAGAAGCTTCCTATGGGAAAAAAGTGTAAGTAAAGTGCATGTTTATATTTTACAAATAAAGTTTGCATTGTACAACACTGTGGTACACACCGTACCATAAAAATATGCAAATTTAAGTTAAACATGCACAAAATGCATCATTTTAAGGGGTTTTTTCCATTTAATATATATTTGTTTTATTAAAAACTGCAAATGAACATATTACATGTAAAGTAGACTAAAAGATTTAAAGTTTTACACCATTAATATTATTTCTCCAAAAGTGCTGCTCTTGTTATTTTCTCTTGCTGAAGCTAAATACCCTTCAGATTCAATTTAATTTATAACTGATTCTTCCATTGCTTCTTGATCTCTTTGAGCATTTGAAAACATTCTTTCTGTTATTTTTGCTACTTGACTACTTAGGCTGACTCTTTCACAGAGATGATGGCTTCTTGAGTTAAAATTGTTTATCCTGAATTTTGAGGACATGGTTTTTTATCTGCCTCACATGTATTTTACAAATGAAATATTAGTAGATTTGAGTTCATTGTTCATGCTAAAGAATGTTGTTGTATAGATAATTTGGTTCTTTCTCCACAAATAAGTAGCCTTATAATGTATGTAGCATATTGTTGGATTTTGCTTCTTGACCCACTCTGCCAGTTTGTTTCTTTTGATTGGTGAATTGAGACCATTAACGTTGATGGTTATAACTGAAACGTATTGACTTATCATTGCCATGACTTTTTCTTTTTGTTGGGTTCTCCCCCTTTACATTTAATTTCTTGTCGTGCCAGATGGGTTCATTCTGCTTTGCTTCCTGGGGTTGTGATCCTCAATGTCTGTTCCTAGGATATTGTGTAAAATTCTTTGGAGTGCTGGTTTGGTATTCATGAAGCTCCTAAGGTGCTCTTTGTCATGAAAGTATCTTATTTCTCCATCCATTTTGAAAGATAGTTTTGCAGGGTACATCAGTCTGGGTTGGAGGCTGTTTTCTTTTAGGGTTTGGAATATGTCACTCCAAGCTCTTCTTGCCTTGATGGTTTGTGTTGAGAAGTCTGCTGTGATTCTGATGGGCTTTCCTTTGTATGTGATTTGTTTCTCTTCTCTATCTGGTTGTAGAACTTTGTTCTTCTGTTGAGTTTCTGGAATCTTAACAATTATACGTCTATGTGTAGATTTTTTTTTTGATCAAGGCTATTTGGAGTCCTATATGCCTCACTTATCTGTACATCAAGCTCTTTTCCCCTGCTTGGGAAGTTTTCTGCCATTACTTCTGCAGAGTTTCTTTATGTCATCTGCACTCTCTCCTGTTTCTTCATTGACTCCGATCAGTCTTATGTTATGCTTCTTTGCATCTTCTAGCAGCTGCTGGATTGATTTCTTATGTTCCCTTACAATTTTGAAACAATTTTTCTTTTCCTGGTCATTAATTGCAATCTTATCTTCTGTATCTGAAATTCTGTCCTCACATTGACTCATTCTGCTGTGTAGACTTTCAATGGAGTTTTTCATCTCCTGGAAATCTATTTGCATCTGTTTTATGGATTCCATTTGTTTCCTATGTTGGGATTCCATCATGTTCTTCAGCTCCTCTCTAGATTTATTAATCATGTCTTGCACTAGGGGCACAATTTCTCCTGTTATCTGAAAAATTATTTCTGATTTCATTTTTTCCAGATCCCCTTTTGTTGCCAGTTCAGTGGGTTCAGGTGGTTGAGTATCAGAGTGTTCCATGTCATTTCCCTTTGGGGTTGCTGTAGGTGATCTGGAAGTCTGGTTTTCAGACTTATTTATGTGTTTTCTCATTTTGACTGGGGGCGCGGAGGGGGGCTGTTGGCACCTGCGCAGCTCACCTCCTCTGAGCTGGGAGAGGTGGGCCAGGGGCCAGGAGCGGCGGTAGGGATGATGGCCCAAAAGCCCCTTCCTCTGGACCAGGAGCAGTGGGATGGTGGCTCAGAAGCCCCTACCTCTGGGCAGGAATTCTTTAAATGCTGAGAACTTGATTAGCTCCAGTACAGTGGTCTGGTGGTCCGGTGTCCTCTGCATCTTTGTAGTGTGGAACCAGGTGGCTGTAGAGAGAAGAGGCCAAAGGAGGAGGGGGGGGTGGTGGTGGTGGTGGTGGTGGTGGTGGTGGTGGTGGTCCAATGGATTGCTGCCGGGCATGGGCTGATTCGGTGTTTTCCACGTGACTCAATTTTAAAAGTTTTATAAAAATTCTAGTGGACAAATAAAGTTAGCATTTCCTTTACTGTCCCAGTTGCCAACATGCTATTTTACTTCCATGATAGTTTTTAAACTACTTAGCCTAACAGAAAAGTTACTTTGATTTACTTTCTCTTAAAATTTTAGGATTTACTCTAAATAATAATGTAAGAAGCCCAGCAAACATAAAGAATGCCCGCTTAGTGTGGCCATAGTTATACCTGCTTTCCATGTTTGTTTTAGTAGCAAAATGAATCATTTGAGTTTATCATTATCAAAGTACAAAACTTTCACTACTAGAACCCATTGTATCCTTTTTTAAGTAGTTCTAGAATATTTTCTAAAAAATTGTTTCCTAAGTAGTGTTTTATAAGGCATCTTAAGGCACTTCCTACCTTTTAATGTTTCACTTTCTCTAATGAGAAAAGCTCCTGGACTGTTCCCTGGTGCCAGGAGTTGTCGTTCTGCATCTTTCCTGGTTATATCCTTAAAAAACCACCTGTGAAGACATTTTAACATTTCATAGGCTCTAAGTTCCAGGGAAGGCAAAGAATGATGAATAAACAAGTGTTCAATGCAGTGAACACCATCCTCAGAGGTGACAACACATAAGGACTCACTCTTCTGTTTCTAAGGTGTTGACCTTGGCCACGTAGTTGCTAGGGATGAAGCCTTCTCTCTTGGTTGAAAGGGACTTAGCTTTCCACCATTCTCCATGCCTGGAATAAAAATACACACAGAGAAGTATTTATATCCAAGACTCAAGAGCTATAATAGCAACTATCTTAGGGTATTTTTTTGCAAGGTGGGGAGAGAGTCCACTGGGAAAAGCCACTCCTCTGTATGTTACAAAATTGTTTAGGAGTGGAAACAAAGGAAAACGGGCTTACAACTTAAATGTGGGTCATAGTGTTGAGTGCTGCAAAAAAGGGCACTGGTAAAAATGAATCCTATCTTGAAGCAAAATATTTGTCATTTCCACCAGGCCAGCTAAGAAATGCTTCAGGATCCTTACAGAGATAGAGTTCAAGGGAGTAATGGGCCAGAATTCATGTGTTAGAAACTCCCTTGTTAAAATACCTAATTTCAATGAAGATGGATGCCATGAGTAGAAGAAACAATCATAAAACAATTCCAAGCAGGTTCAGACTCATCCTCAAGCCACAGGGCAACACAGAGCTAGGTGGAGGCGAGGCCAGGACTGGGAGGAGCAGGTGAGCTCTCTGGTGCTCACACAGGACAGGGTCCTTGTCTGTGAGACATGAAGGACAATAGAACTAACAATCTGCTACTGGCTATTCTAGAGCAGTACAATATTTATATATACAGTTGGCCCTCCATATCTGTGGGTTCTGCATCTTCAGATTCAACTAATGTAGACTGAAAATATTTTTTGAAAATTATGTCTGTATTAAGCACATACAGACTATTTCCCTTCTCATTATTCTCTAAATAATACAGCATAAGAATTATTTACCTAACATCTACATTGTTTTAGGCATTATAAGTAGTCTACAGCTAATTTAAAGTAAACAGAAGGATGTGCAGAGGTTTTATGCAAATACTACACTATTTTATGTAAGGGACTTGAGCATCTGTGGATTTTAGTACCCACGGGGGCCCTGGAACCAATCTCTGGCAATGCCCAGTGATGGCTGCATACACACATGCCATTCCCATAACAACCCCGTGATCGAGAGACTGTCTTTCCCATCTCTTAATTGAAGATGCAAAGTTAGAGACTTTGCATAAGTTTTCAAGGTCACACAGCCTGGTTTAGGCTCAAGTTTGTGCTCAACCCAAAAGCAACAGTACTCTCAATCATTCCTTAATGAGGGAGTCCCCACTCACCCTATGTGGCAGATCAGGATGACACTTCATGCCAAATCAGTAGGAAAAGTAAGCTAGAATTAAAATATTCTGAGTTCTTTATTTTTCATGCTTCCCTGTATCCCTGGGGCCAGCTATGTGTCTATGAGTCACCATGCAGAGGTCAAGGAAACAAAATGTCCAAGTGTCTTTAATGGAAGCATTGTGCTGCTGAGAGGATTTTCCCAACATGATCCTGCTATAGCACCACACCCAGGAAATCTAACCAGTGTAAACTCCAAATAATCTGAGTAATAAGACTCAATTAAAATAGCCACCTAAAATAACCTGCAGATGTCACACAGACCCAAACTTCTCAAGGCAAAACAGCTTGGTGAAGAAAGAAACTGGTATCTGCTTCAAGAGGCAAACTTGTGGAGAATGCTCACAGCTGGACTAAAATTTACTGGCAACTAAAGGGTTGGGAGGCCTCATGCCCACTACAAGAAGGGAGTCTGGGTGTTATTCTGGCACTGGAAGCAAAACAGGGTGGGTATCCTGCAGGGGCCAGTGGCCTGATGACAGGAGCCGCTGCTGCAGGTGTCTGCATGCACTTACTCCTCCAGGACTTTCATCTTCTCTCCCTTCTTGAAAGACAAGTCATCTGGGTGGATGCCATCATATGGATACAAGGCCACCACAATGTCTCCTTGCTCCTCTGGATCTAGAAATGAAGAACACAAGCAAAAGCTCTTAAGATTCAATCAGCAGAAATGATTTAATAATTCCTATGGGGCACAAAGGACACAAGGAGACAGGGGCAAGTGGGATGTGGACATGCCTTACTATCTGGGGGAAGGGGAGCGGAGGTCCACAGAGCAATGTGTTGCACATATTGTGCACAGTATTTGTTATCGGAAGTCACATTCACCAGAACTATAATTCTAGCTCTGTATTTAGGAAATGATGTGCCCCAATGCTGGCAAGGTTGTAGGGAAAAAGGAACCCTTCTATATTGTTGGTGGGAATGTAAACTAGTATTATCTTTATGGAAATCAGTATGGAGATTTCTCAAAAAAATTAAAAATAGAAATTCCATTTGACTCAGATATTCCTTGTCTCAGTAACTTCCTGAAAGAGTTAAAATCATCACATTGCAGTGATACACAGATACCCATGTTTATAGCAGCACAACTCACAACAGCTAAATTATGGAAGGGGCCTATATGTCCATCAACAGATGAATGGATAAAGAAAATATGGTATATATACACAATGGAGTACTATTCAGCCATAAAGAAGAATAAATTTGAGTCATTTGTAGGAAAATGGGTGGGTCTTGAGACCATAATGCTAAATAAATCAGTGAAATAAATATCTCATGGTTTTTCTTATATGAGAAACCCAAAATATGAATAATTTAAAGAGCAAAATAATAGTGAGATGGTAGGAAACAAGAAGGTGAACTTTGGGGAGATGGGAAAGAGATGTGAAGGAGGAAGAAGGAAGGACAGGCAGGAGGGAAAGAAACAACACTGACTGAAATGCAATACGTATATATACCAATGAGGGTAATTATTATGAATGCAAAGATATACACCAACAATAAAAAGATGTGCCCATGTTCATCAGAGCATGATTCATATACCTAAAGGTAGAAGTGACCCAAATGTCCACTGATGAGTGAATGATAAACAAAATGTAGCATAGCCACATAGTGGACTATTATTCAGCTTAAAAAGAAATGAAGTTCTGACATATTTTATGATATTGATGAACTTTGAGATATTATGCTAAGTTAAATAAACCAGGCATCAAAGGACAAACACCTGTTTCCACTTATATGTGTTACCTAGAATAATCAAATCCACAGAGACAGAAAGAACAGTGGTGGTTCCTAGGAGCAGCAGGGGAGTGGATATGAGGAGTTAGTGTCTAATGTGCACAGATTTTCGGTCTGGGATGATGAAAAAGTTCTCAGATAGTGGTGATGTGAACATACTTAATGCCACTGAACTCAACACTTAAAATGGTAAATCTTATGTTATATATATTCCCATAATAAAAACTAAATTCAAATATCCTGGACAATGACTTTACAGAGGCTCTAACAGTAAGGAAAAAATGTTAACTACGTTGCTAAGAAAACACACCTTTAGCTTGAAACCTTTGTCCTGGTAAAAGCTGAGATTCTGGAATCTGTAAGAGAATACTTATTAGAAAAAATGATTTATACTTAGTTTTTTTACTCACATTCATTTGTGTATCATTTTTCTAACAGTACCAAGTGGGTTTGAATTTGCTAATTAAGTAAGCTAGAATGAGGGCAGCACACAAAGAAAATTCTATGGAGTGAGGTCGCAACCTACATAGGACACTGCTCTTCCTTCTAAAAGCAATCACTTGGCTGTGCTGGCAGAAACTAAACAGGGCTCTGTACAGCAGCTGCTACATGCCCACCTCATCGTAGTGCTTCCGCTTATTTGGTAACAGAACACCCTAGTATTATTGAATGTGGCAATTTGCCCAGCTCAGTGGCCGCCTCCAAACTTCCAGCCCCCGTGCAGCTAGGGAGGGAGTTTCCAACAGCCCAGTGGCTGTGTGGCACTTCCAGTGGCCCATCTTTTCTCTTGCTTTCTTCTTCTTTCTGCCTAACCACGAGGGAGGGCTGGAGCCCCAGCAGCCATGGGAACCAAACACCAGGGACAGCAGAAGGACAGACAAAAGCAGCTGGGCCCAGGTAATTTTCCAGGATTCTCACACGGGCCCATCTCCACATTTCTTGGACTTGCTGAAATATGCGTGTCCAGGGCTGTCACTGGCAGCTGGGAGCAAACTGTAGCTGGTCCAGGCTCTCCTCAGGCCGACCCAGACTCCACTGGGGACACAGAGGGCAACCCTGGGTACTGCAGCAGGGAGGAGAGTTGCTGGGAAGGGCCTGAAGGCACAACAGGCCACCTTTTCCTCCCAATGTCACAGTAAGGGCCTGTGAGGTCCTGTGGCCTCTTCTAAGGAAGATGCTGCCAGGGTCCTACAGCACAAATGTGAACTTTTCTGTTTCCTTGATTAAAGTGATTTCATGGAATGGAAAGAGAATGGATTATACTTATATTTAAATTTTTGATGAAAGTCAGCCTATAAAATCTCTAATTCAGTAAAGAGGGAAAATTACTACCCCGAAGGATCAGAAAATCCATGGGCTCACACTATCCTTCAGGACTTATTCAAAGAAGTTCTATAATGATTTTTAAAAATTTTAGTCATTTAGATTTGCATAATCAGGAAATATAATTTATTTTATATGATTCAGAGGCAATAATTAGGTAAGAAACTAATTAAAAGCAGCAAGAGGATTTGCAAATATCAGAGACTTAACTTACAAACATTGTAATTTTTTTTTTTTTTCCCTAATGAGACCTCACTGTTACCCAGGATGGGTCTTGAACTCATGGGCTCAAGTGATCTTCCTGTCTTAGCCACCTGAGTAGCTGGGGCTACAGGCAGGTGGCACTACACAGCTCGTTTTAATACCTTTAGTAAGACCAAAAGATATATACTATACATGACTCTTATACCATTGCTCTAGATCTTTCTTTAAAATAGCTTTTCCTAGAGTATTGTTGGATTTGTAGCAATTCCACTTCACTTCCTCATTAGATCCAATTATAATCAGTCCATTGCATGCATCTGGCACATCTGGCAGGGCTAAGAGTGTTATTTATGGCCGCAGAATAAGGCCAAACTAACTGGCTCATGAAGCCATGGCATCTGTGACCACAGAAGATACAAATGAAAACACTTATGGTATACATGAAGGAACTGAAAGATTTCAAACGTGTTTACACCTTTGCTTTCTAATTTGAGTTTTAATCTCCCTTACTCTGAACAAGAGGAGAAAATGAATGTAATTTTATACTAGTCTCCTTTGTTTTTATAAGGACATCTTCATTCATCATTTATGAACAAAACCAAAACAAACAACAAATAAAACAAACAAACAAAAAACCTTGGGCTTAAAGCACATAAAGCTATAGCATTTGGTACCAGAAACAAATAGGTCCATTTAAAGAGAACTCTGAAGTTTAAAAGACCATTTGTGACTCAAACTCCTCTTATTTTACTTTCTGCCAGTCATATTTATATGCTATATAGTTCTATAACTTATGTAATATGTTTTAAATTTTTATATTGAAGCTGGGCATGGTGGCACCTATGTGTAATTCCAGCACTCTGGGAAGCTGAGGGATGAGGATGGCCATAAGAACGCAGACTGGGCAACTTAGCAATTTAATAAGACCCTTTCTCAAAATAAAAAGGGGGTAGGCATATATCTCAGTGCAAACACCTTCGGGTCGATCCTCAGTACCACACACAAACTTACTGATATGTATTTATCATCAATAAACTATTAAAGCCACTAATAATCTTATACACTTGGAGTAGATATATTTTTATCTGTAATTTTATGTGTTATAATGGTAATTTACATGTCCAGAAACATCATATATATTCACTTAATAGTATAACCTACTTTAGCTTCTGATGTGAATTCAGTACTTCTTTCTGCTTCCAGACTATGGTGCTAATCTCATTATCTTTTTTTTTTCTGAGGCAGGTGGCAGAACCACTGAGCCTTGCTTTGTAGTTCAGGATGACCTTGAACTCACTATGTTGTCCAGGCTGGCCTCGGAGCTCCAGCAATCCTCCTGCCTCAGTCTCCTGAGTGCTGGGATCACAGGTGTGTGCCACCACACTTGGCTTCACTACCTATCTTGAGCCAACAGTAACAGGAAAGATGGTTTGCTCTACACAGAAGAATGTGACCAAATGCCTGTTTATTGCCCATTAAGTGGCTTAGTTTTTCCTAAACTATTTACATGCTCTTCAAAGGATTAATTTATGAAGCATATCAGAAATTATTTGGGGCCCAAGTAATCAACGTAATTATTTGCATGCACATATTACAGATGGGAGTTTAAATATTGCAGCCATACTTTGATCCTGCGGTGGGAATTCTCCCCTGAGACTATCTACTTACTGGCCTTTGCTGTTTATTGGACGTTGGATCTCTCACATAAATAGTTCGGTCAGTATTACGTACTGGTTGAGTCTTCAAATCTATTCCATCGTCATTCAGATTGTCTTTCCTTTTTGATTTTATACATCCCATATTTCCTGTTGGAATATAAACACAGTGATATTGTTTTACTATTCCAGAACTGGCTTCAAGCCATTAGAAATTTCATTCTTCATCATACAGAAATATACTCAAAGGTGAATATTGCTCATTCATTCATTCATAAATATTGAGCATCAATTTTTTGTTTTATTTGAATTATGTTTTTTGAAACATAATTCCTATTCTAAATATTTTTATACTTTTGGGTTAAAGACGTATGAACTTAAATTATGGCACAAAGTGGCAAGTCAGTGACAGGCTGCACAAGACCTAAGAAAAGACACCTAACTCAGGCAAGAGGAAAAGGAGGTAGCCAGGGAAGCTTGCGGAAGGAGCTGCTCCATGAGTTGAGACAGGAGGGACATGAGCCAGGTGTCAAAGTCAGCAAAGGGATTCCAGGAAAAAGGGACTCCATGTGCAACCACAACTGAGGGCCGGATGACACAGCCACTTCAGGAACCAGTTCAACAACATTGAGCTCTTTAGTCTAGAAGCAGGTGGGGAAGGCCTGGATTTGGGGGTGGAGAGGGAGGCACATGCTGGGCACAATGCTGGTGACTTGAGTTTTACACCCAGACACATCCCATGCCTATACTTTAAAAACAAAATAAAATCTGTTATGATGTCCATCTGAAGGTCTGACAGGGCAGTGGTTCCTACAGAATAGATTCTCTGGACACATTCTAGGAAATCTGGGGGCCTAGTGGGGGCTTGGTGCTCCCCATTCTGGAGCACTGCCAAATCTGGGGGCCAATTTCTAGAACTTCAGAGGAAAGAAGGATGTCTTAGAGCTAAGAGGAGAGGCGGTGCAAATCAGTCAGTACCTGGGGGGAGGAACTATGCTAAGAAACCTCCAGAGCTCTCTCTCTCTCTCTCTCTCTCTCTCTCTCTCTCTCTCTCTCTCTCTCTCTCTCTCTCCACTGTTCCCAGTGTCCTGCTGCCACTCTATGGCCCCTCCTTGTCTTGTTACCCTGCAGGCCCCCAGCTGGCCTGGGGGCTTGGACTTGCTTCTCGTCTGCTTGGCTAGGTAGGATGCTCTGAAGGACAGCCAAGCCTCTTTCTGAAACTAGCCAGGGGTAGTTTCCAAAACAAAGGGGAAGCAGGTACTTATTTGATTCCAAACAGCCCTTTTTTTCCTTTTCTGTATGCTGAAGTTTCTGAAATAGAGACGGGTTTTAAAGAAGGTCTGTAAATAAGCAAGACGAGTTTTAGGACTGATTTGTAAAGGAGCACGTGAGTTTTTTTGTTTTCTTTTTCAGCAACCTCCCCTAACTGATCACCCCTTAAAGTGCTTTATAAATGGGTAAATACAGTGATAGGGAGGTCCGGGAAGAGCGGGCCCCTGAGCACGTGGCAAACTCGTTACAGAGGAGCCTTGAGTGGGTCCTTGGCTGATCTTGTACCCAGCCCTTCACACAGCGCCACCCCATTCTGCTTCTGAGGCCCCGTCTCCTTGCCTCTGGGTATGTGTCTGTCTGAGTCTTTCCTCCAGATTCTACCCAAAGGTGACTGCCCCAGACAAGTGAAAGAAAGAGCATGCTCCACCCGGAACACCATGATTTACATTTTTCTTTTGTGGTACTGTGGATTGAATACAGAGCCATTACACTGAGCTACATTCCCAGCCTCTTTAAAAAACTTTTAATTTTTTTTTTAACATATCTTGCCAAGTCGCTAAGTTGCCCAGGCTGGGCTCAAATTTGTGATCCTCCTGCTTCAGCCTCTCAGAGTGCTAAGATTACAGGTGTGCACCACCATACCTGGCTTCCATTTACACTCTTATCTGTCATATTCCCACCTAGTTCCATTATCAGCCTTTTCTTTTTTTTCCGGTCAGCTCTCCCAGCTAGAATGGAAGTGGTTCGGACACCAGCCATCTCCCTGGCTGTCTACAGTACTTCCACCACTAACACAGTGCCAAGGGCAGGTGCTCAGAGCATATCTATTGAGAGAACAGACAAATGGGTCCAGTGGCATGGGCTCCCCCTCTTGAAACAGCTATAGGCTCATCAGGACACCTTTTGCCCAAAGATGCAGGAGGGAAAAGAAAGGGGGCAAAGCCCACCTCAAGGTGTCATTCTAAAAGACACCAACTGAAGCAGAGGCCTCTACAATCCACTTCATGTTTGTAGGAAACACAGGAGAGAGAGGAATAAGATGATCGGACAAATCCAGAATGTGCTGTACACTAAAGATAAGTAGCTGGATTTGTCTATGCTGGGGCAGGGGCAGAAGTATTCTGTATGGAAAGATTGCAGGGCTGGTGAGTAACTCAGTGTTGGAGTGTTTGCTTAACAAATCTGAGGCTCTAGCTTCTGTTCTCAGGAGAGAGAGAGAGACACGGACAAACAGAGACAGAGATAGAGACACTGTGGGAATGTGAGAACTTTCACTGAATCCCAGGGGCCAGGGGTTGAAATGCACATAGCTGAAATAATTGGGGAAATCCGAGTTGGTCTGAGAAAGAGACCAGGGAACTGCTAGGCTTCGTCAGGTGAAAATGGTGTTCTGGATGTATGGGAGACTCTGCATCGCAGAAGATGCAAGTGGAGGTGTGTGGGGGTAAGGGTTAAGGTCTCAGCAACTTTTAACACTTCAGCCACAATGAGGGGCCAGAGAGGGGGCAAAGGTGTCCAAATATTCAAAAATTAGTGAATACAGGAAACAGGCATATTCTTTCATTGTTTTCTGTAGATTTGAAAATTTCAAAGCAAGAAGATAAGAGGCTATCAACAACTCTGTAAAAGCATTCTTTGAAATGTTAGATACCCAGCGGAGCGTCTGTGTGTGCCTGAAGGCCGGAAATGAGATTAGCACAGCTCCCGGTCAGGCATTCTTTCCATGGTAAGCCAAGGAGCCTGGGTTTTTTGGCAACAGGGAGCCACAGAAAACTCTCTTAGGTGGAATGACACACGGAGTCCTTTAGTTCTGAGACAGAACTCTAGGAAACAAGGACAGGGTGGGCTAGCATGGGAAAATCTGCCCCCTAGCGTCCAAAAGTGTCCAGAGAAAGAGATGAGGGCTTCTGTAGAGGGGCTGTGCTCTTGGGGATGGAAAGGGTGAAAAATTAAAAAGGTGAGTGGGGGCAGGGTGTCAACCAAGAACACCATACTAATGGATTGTCATTTGTTCATTCTTAGTTTGTTTTTCCCTCTTGCTATCACCATGGAAATTGAGAGCCAAGTGTATGTATCATAGATGAAAAAATGGAAACAGCCCTCTATATGGAGAACTAGCATGACCTCAGGGCTTAGACAGAGGTCGCCTCTGGTCCCCACCCCCAATCAGGAACAGAGCTCAGATTTGAAGCCTTGCGGTTCAGAAAGAAACCTTCAAGAGCACTTCTTATCATATGGCGATCAACATCCCAAGGTCTTGCAATTCTCTATGCTGTACGAAGGTATCAGAAAAGTAGAAGATATAATCTATACTCTACAAAAACTAAGAATGCAATTTACAAATTTCCAAGTTCTATGATGCAATGAATGATGTGCACCTTCGTATTTTTTAATTAAACACCTATCATGTGCTGCACAACTTATTTAAGGCATTATTAGGTCTCCTTTACAGAGCAGTAAACTGAGCTGAGAGAGGTTCGGTGAGTGGCTAGTGAGGGAAGAGCCAGGTCTCACTCACACTTCACTCCGGTCCAAAGTTTAAGGTTAGCATTAATTCCACAGCCTGCACTCTTACCGTTTTGCTATATGATAGCTATTTTGAAAGTTGTGTTTCAGTAATAGTGCTAAAGAAGAGATTATTTTTGTAGCCTGCCTTTCTCAAAAGGGTATGAAAAAAGTCAATAATGAGGTAAATTAGATGAAAACAAAATGAGAAGCAATGAAGAGAGGAGCGTGTGAACTCGGTTACACTATGGGTGATAGATCTGTGTAACTAACTGCCCGCGTTTGCTGGCAGGAAGGGCCTGAGGAAACATGAGTTACCAGGTGGGGAAGTAAGGGGCTGAGCTCCTCGTGGGGCAGTGCGTCCCCAGCACGAATTCTAAGTTCCCTGATGGCAGACTTAAGTGCTGTGGGTGATATATAGTTGGCAATGCCTCCAATACTGTTTTTTAACAGTAAATAAAGGTACATTTTATATGGAGAGTCTTTAGGTTAAAAGTAATCCTAATCACTGAAGGGGTGTGACATGCAAATACAACCCTGGGATGTTCCTTGAGAATGCTCAACTCTATCACCTGAAGAGATCCAAGCAGCTGGGCAGCCCCTCTGCTCATGAGGGACGTGCACAACAACCCTTACAACCAGCAGCTGTGAGAACCAGAGGCTGGTGACTTCTCTTTTCAGAAATTTTCTCATGGGAATATCCATTAGCGGAGGCTCCTCCTTGTTCAAGGGCCTTAGCATATTAAAAGAATTATTTAAAAAACCAAAAAGTAACTCAGCACAGTGGCACATGCCTGCAATCCCACCTACCTTGGAGACTGAGGCAGGGGGTTGGAAATTTGAAGTCAGCTTGGGTAACTTAGCCAGACTCTGTCTCAAAATAAAAATAAAAAGGGCTAGGGATGTAATTTAGTAATGGAGTACTTGTCTAGCATGCACAAGGCCCAGAGTTCAATACCTGGTGCTAAAAATTTTAAGAACAGCAACAACAAAAAGCAGACTCTGGAACAACAGACTGTAACTACTTCTTACCACCCTACTGCCTTTGGCCGGACCTACAATGCCTAGTGACTATTCACTGGCTTAACAAAGAAGCAGTTGTGCACCTGGACTCCGCTTCTGGGGGTCTGCACAAGGGCACCAGCATGGTCACACTAGCATCACTTAGGTTATAAACGGAGCCCATCTAGATGTTTATCAATCCTTACCATATGTGGGCAAACTGGCAGGTACTCTACCCTGTATCTAACTTTCTCTTCTCTGCCAATAAAGGTTTTTAAATTACTCATCATTCACATTACTGCTAACTTAAAGGAACCAAAAATAGAAACCTGGATGTCGCTTTTCACCTATGAAGAAAACCAGACTATCCGACAGTCTCCTTTCTCCTCCCTCCTCTCCACCCCTCTCCTCTCTGAGCGGTTCTGTGGTTATGAATCCTAGAGTATAATTCTATACATGGCTCATATAATTGTAGCTCTTAACATTTTAAAATGAAGTTACTATGATTTGACTCCTCATGATGTAAATATCTTGCCTTTGTAAAAAGCCATACAATAAACTGTTGGTACCTTGTTTATGTTTATTGTGACATACATTTTCAGTTTCTATTTTTTTCCTTAAATTCTTTTACTGGTACATTTTAGGTATACATTACATTTACATTTCTCATTGGGAACTTGTACCTGTACATAACGTATCTTGGTTCTTATTTTTTCCCATTCCCTGTCCTCCCTTCACCCCCCCCCCACCCTTCCCTATTTACAAAGACTTTATTTCCATTTTTTCCATTTCTCATCATTTTTTCCTTTCCCTTCTTTCCTTTCCCCTGCCCCTCCCACTAACCCTACCCCTTTGGACCTTTTCTTCCTATTTCACATTATCGATTATTCATTCTAATCATTGGTACATTTTACGTATACAGTATAATGACATTCATCATTGGAAATTTGCGCCTTTAAATAATCTCTCTTGGTTCTTATTTTTCCCCCTTTCCCTGCCCTCCCTTCAACCCCTCCATCCCTCCCTATTTACAAAGACTTTTTTTACATTTTTCCATTTTCTGATATTAATTCCTTTCCCTTCTTTCCTTTCGCCTACCCCTCCCACTTCCCATTTGCCCCTTTTCTTCCAATTTCACACTATCCATTACACCATTTATCCATTATACCTTTTCTCACACTAGAGAAACTATTCGGTATTTATACATGTGTGTCCTATTTATTTCACTTAACAGTATCGCCTCAATGTGCATCCATTTAGCTATAAATGTCTCTAATTTCTCATTCTTTATGGCTGAGTAGTACTCCATCTTATTAAAAAAAACCACATTTTCTTTATCCAGTCTCCAGTTGTTGGGCATCTGGGCTGCTTCCAACTTTTAGCTATTACAAATTGTGCTGCTATGAACATGGGTGCACATATATCACTGTGGTATGATTCCTTTAATTCTTTGGGAAGATACCCAGTAGGGGAATAGCGGGGTCTTCCAGTCCTAGTTCTTTGAGGTATCTCCATACTGATTTCCATAGTGATTGCACCAGTCTACACTCCCACCAGCAGTGGAGGAGGGTTCCTCTTTCCCCACACCCCCACCAGTATTTGTTATTGGCTGATTTCATGATAGCAGCCATTCTTTCTGGAGTGAAGTGGAATCTCAGCGTTGTTTTCATTTGCATCTCTTAAATGACCAGTGATGTTGAACATTTTTTCATATGTTTATTTGCGATTTCTACTTCTTTGTCTGAGATGTGTCTGTTCACTTCACATGCCCATTTTTGGATTGGCCCTTTAAATTTGGGAGGTCTGATTTTTTTAAGTTCTTTATCAATTCGAGATAGTAGGCCTTTGAGGAACAGCAGGTAAAGATTTTTTTCCCACATTGTGGGTTGTCTCTTCACACTGTTGGTGCTTTCTCTTGCTGTGCAGAAGCTTTTTAAAAAGAAGAGGTCCCACTTGTTGATTTTTTGTGCTAGTTCATGGGCACCTGGGGTTTGGTTCATAAAATCTTTTCCTATACCAGTGTCTTCAAGAGTTCTACCTAACTTCTGCTCCAGCCGGTTCAGTTTCTATTTTTTTTGTTGTTAAATTCTTTTATTGGTACATTTTAGGTTTAATATTTAGATCTTTAATCCATTTTGATTTTAGTTTAGTGCATGGTGAGAGATATAGGTCTAGTTTTAATCTTTGGCAAGTTGAAGCCGAATTTCTCTAGCACCATTTATTAAAGAGGCTATCTTTCCTCCAGCGAGGGTGTTTGGCTCCTTCATCAAAGATGAGGTGGCTGAGTGTTTCTGGAGTTGTTTCTGCATCTTCTAATCTGTTCCACTGGTCCTCGGGTCTGTTTATTTGCCAGTACTGCGCTGTTTTTATCACAGTAGCTTTGTAGTATAGTTTCAAGTTGGGGATTGTGATACCCCCTCCCATGTCTCTGTTACCTAGAAGTGCTTTTGCTATTCTGGGTCTCTTGTTCCAAATAAATTTTTGGATTTTTTTCTCAAGGTCCGTGAAGTATGCTGCCAGGATTTCAACTGGAATTGCATTGAATCTATACAGCAGTTTTGGAAGTATGGCCATTTTCACTATATTGATCCTTCCTACCCAAAAGCAGGTCTTTCTATTTTCGGACATCATCTTCAATCTGTCTTTTCAGAGTGCTATAGTTTTCAGAGAAGAGGTCTTTGATTTCTTTCATTAGGTTGATTCCTAGGTATTTCAGTTTTTTGGATGCTACTGTGAAAGAAATTGTTTGCCCTATTTCTGGCTCAGTAAGTCTGTTGTTAGTGTAGAGGAAAGCTATTGTTTTTTTTCTTTTAACCTTATATCCAGCTACTCTACTGAATTTGGTTATTAAGTCTAGAAGACTTTTGGTCAGGTTGTTGGGGTCTTCTATATAGACTATCATGTCATGTGCAAATAATGACAATTTGACTTCTTCATTTCCTATCTTTATTCCTTTTATTTCTTTCTCTTGTCTAATTGCCATGGCTAATGTTTCTAAAACTATATTGAACAAGAGAGTTGATGGTGGGAATCCTTGTCTTGTTCCTGGTTTTAGTGTGAAGGATTTCCGTTTTTAACCATTTAGTATGATACTGGCTGTTGGTTTTACATAGATAGCTTTTATCAGATTGAGGTAGAGACTGTCTATTCCAATTTTTTGTAGGGGTTTTATCATAAATGAGTGTTGGATTTTGTCAAATGCTTTTTCTATGTCTATGGAGATAATCATATGGTTTTTGTCCTTGGTTGTATTGATGTAGTGCATTACATTTATTGATTTGCATATGTTGAACCATCCCTGCATCCCTGGGATGAATCCCACTTGGTCAGGGTGTATGATCTTCTTGATGATCTTCTGCATTCTATTTGCCAGTATCTTATTAAGGACTTTTGCATCTATGTTCATTAGTGAGATTGGGCTAAATTTCTCTTTTTCGGTTGGGTCTTTCTCTGCTTTGGGAATCAAGGTGATGCTTGCTTCCAGGAATGAATTTGGGAGTATTGCTTCCCTTTCAATTTCATTGAAGAGTTTAAATAGTAGTGGCAGTAGTTCCTTTCTAAATGTCTTGTAGAACTCAGCAGTGAAGTCATCAGGACCTGGGCTTTTCTTAGTTGGTAAGTTTTTAATTACATTTTCAATTTCATTGGTTGATATTGTGTTTATAGAATTTTTAGGTCTTCTTCATTCAACTTTGGTAATTCATACATATCTAGGTATCTGTCCATTTCTTCTGGGTTTTCCGTCTTATTGGAGTATAGGTTCTGGAAGTAGGTATTGATGATCCTCTGGATTTCTGCTAGGTCTGTTGTAATTTCACCCTTTTCATTCCTAATTTCTTTCCTTTTTCTTTCCTTTTTCTGATAAGATTGGCTAAGGGTTTGTCAATTTTGTTTATTCTTCTGAACCAACTCTTGGCTTCATTAATTTTTTGTATCATTCTCTTAGTCTCCATTGCATTGATTTCTGCTCTAATCTTTATAATTTCCTCCCTTGTATGAGCTTTGGGTTTGTCCTGCTCTTCTCTTTCTAGAAGCTTGAGGATTAGGATCAGGTTGTTTAATTGGGCTCGCTCTGTTTTCCTAATATATGTATTCACTGCTATGAATTTCCCTCATAAGACTGCTTTCACTGTGTGCCATAGATTCCGATATGTTGCACTGTCATTGTCATTTAATTTTAGGAAATGTCTGATTTCTTCTTTAATTTCCTCTGTGACCCACTGGTTACTCAGAAGTGTGTTGTTCAATTTCCACGTGTTTATGAAATTTTTCTGGTTTCTTTTGCTATGGTTTTCCAATTTCATCACACTATGGTCTGATAATATGCAGGGGATAACTTCAATTCCATTGTACTTACTTACACATGTTGTATGAGTGAGTATGTGGTCTATTTTGGAGAACGACCCATGTGCAACTGAAAATATTGTGTATTCTGATTTTGTGGGGTGGAACACTCTGTGAACATCTGTTAAGTTCATTTATTCAAGAGTTTGATTGAGTTTTAGTATTTCATTACTTATTTTTTGTCTAGTTGATCTATCTATTTGTGACAGTGGGGTATTGAGGTCAACTTAGGGAATTTAACAAGATGAAATACAAAGAAAGCTCAACGAAATAGATACCATGGTACTGATCCCAAACCAAAATGACCTCGATTTTCAAAGGTAGGTTCAAATTTGGCCAGGAGTCATTGATAGGAATTCATCCTATAACAATGCCCTCCAGTTCTCACCCTTGCACTCAAGTATCAATTCTATCACTCAAGAGACTTACTTTGCCTGCCACTTCAGAAACCTTCAGGCCCACTTTAATTGCTTTCCTTCTTGCTTCAGTTTCAGAAATGAGACTACCAGAGAGTTGCAATGCTTTCTCCAAACTACCTATCAGGTAGTCTGGTGCTTTGATAGTTTGACAGGAAGCTTTTCACCTATCAGAATAGCTTCCTTGGTAGCCTACAAGTGATAGAAGAGGACAGAGTATCAGAACAAAACTCCACAAAAAACCCCATTAATTCCTATCTTAAACAGTTTAGTCTTTTATCAGTTTTTCTAAATAGCTTCTGAAGGAGCCAGATGAAAAGCATGTGGCCAGACACTTTACTTAAGCAACTAAGTTTTTTTTTTTTCATATATGCCAGAGAAATCATTTTCAAACCTTCTCTAATGTGTCCTCTGTAAAATCTCCTTGAAAACTGGAGCTGACACTGTTGCTAAGCTGGTAATGTTACTCGTGGTCTTGCTGTGTTGGTCTGGGCCATAGACTGGCTGCTGAGGTTTCACTGGGTATTCCTGAGTTGGAAACTGTTATACAGACAATGGGGAACTTCTGGATCCCTTGAGAAGCTTTTACAGGCTGAGAGAGGGAAGCCTTGGGACACTTCTGACTCTTTTGTCTCAATACTTTCTTTCCTTACTGCTTTACCAGGTGTAAGACAAAAAGTGAAGAGAGAAACAGGTCCCTTTCTTCAGTCCTAAAGATGTCCCTCCCAGTTATCTCACTCCAAATTGGGGTTCTCTGCTTGTCTAGCTGCAAAATACACCCTCCCTAAGGTTTAAATGATGTAGGTCACAGGGATAGGGGATGGAGATGATTAAACCAATGTACTTGGCAATCCCTCAGAGGACCCGGCTTCTTATATTATAAGGGTAATTTGAAGTCTGTGACTGAGATTGAGCTTTCAGGCTCCCCTAGAAGGGAGGAGGATGTGATTCACATGAAATACTTCTTTGGAAAGAGTGGAAAGACTAGAATAGAACCTATGACCAAGATGTCTACTAGTCCCCACCCACTTTTCCTATTAGGGGTCAATTGGGAAAGGGTGTGGAGTGGGAGGTAGCTTTAGGAAACGCTAGATAGGTACAAGGTCAACATTCCTAGACACAGAGGGAGAGGTCCAGATCTGAAGGAGGGACTTGGTTTTCTCTTTGTTCCTGTCTGACACTGGGAGAAGCATGGAGGAGAGTGTCATGACAGAAGAGCCAGGGGCTCCTCTCTCTCAGACTGTGCAAGGTTCCCAGGTAATTCGGAAGTTCTCCAAAGCCAGTATAATGTCCCCCAAATCAAGAGTTTCCAGTGAAACCTCAACAGCCAGTGTATGGCCCAGACCAACCTGAAGAAACCACAGCCATACACAAGATAGAAAGAATTGGTGGCTTCTTCCTCAACATGCAGAGAGCAATCCTGTCCCTACCCAGATAGCACCCTAGCTAGGAGCAAGAGAAATGTGAAGGGCTAAGTTTGTATGTTCAAGAAGTGGAGTCATGTGGAAAACAGGATATTCAACCAGAAAATAGTTGAAAGCTGGTGGCAAATTAAGGATGTTTCCTCTGCTTGCTGCTCTTCAGAGGGCTGAGTAAAGAACAGTCACCAAATGTGTTTTCTTCTTCCCACAGCTGAATGGCAGTGTTTAAATCAGCAAGACTGCTGCACATAAAATGCAGTGGGTTCTAGAATTAGATAGTGCTGATGGTATACAATGTAGAAAATATAAAAAAAAATCACCGAGCTGGATATTTAAAGGTGAGGTTTACAGTATATGAATTTTAACTAATAAAAATTTAATCTTAAATTGTTCCCACCACAAAAAAGAGAGATATGATACAGTAAATCTTGTATCTTCTTTATTTTTACTTAACATTTAAAAATATCTAACAGATAAAGACTGTGTTTATTTAATGGGCTTCTCTTTTATTTTTTGCTTTAGGCCTTTGTGGTCCAAATACGACACACCTTCATTTATCTTAGGTTTGTGGAGTCTTCATGTGGTTTGAAGCCACTTCTCACCTGCCACAAGACAGGAGAACAGCCACAGGAAGACCCACCAGTTATAATTATCTATTACATGGATATTTATCAGGAACATGGAAAGCTAAACTGATACTCAGATAATCTGAAATAATGACACATAAAAACAGCAAACTCTCTGTGTTTATCACAGCCTTAATATAGCACTCAGTACAGTTTTAATCACTGAATTTACTAGAGTGAGTCCAGAAAATAATTGCAAGACAATTAAAGAGGTGTATGAGGTAAACACTGGAAGTTGAGTGTCTAGAGCACAGAAGTTGGAAGAGTAATTTGGCTCTGGTCTGGAGGACAGCGAGAAGACAAGAAGATGGGCAGGCAGGAGGAGTCAGAAAGTGGGCTACTGCATCCAGCCATAAAAACTCGTCTAATTAGGGTCAAAACTACACTCTCTACTCTAGACACCATTTTCTCATCATGAAATGAAATCACCGAGTTTAACATAAGAGGATGAATGATACAATCTTTACGAGTTAAAGTCCTTTAGAATATATGCCCTTCTGAACACAATATTGTCACTTTTAGGAATAAATTATTTCTAAGAAATTAGTATGGATCACAGAAATCTTTGTATAAAAGGATACTTATTGTGGGACTGTTTGAAAGACCACAGAGAAATATGCTTGTTTGCCAAATAATAGGTCACTAATTAAACAAAAACACATCAGTTCTGGGCTGGGGATTTAGCTCAGTGGTTCTGTCGCTTGCCTTGCAAGCGCAAGGACCTGAGTTCTACCCTCAGTACCAAAAAAACCAAAAACCAAACAAACAAAAAAAACCAGATCAGTTCTTAAACTTGATTTCACCAAAAGCCAGTTCTCGCATGATTATATACGTAGAATTGTATTTATAAGATGATCAATTCACCAAAATTTATATCTTTTAATTATTGTGAGGCTTATATAATTTTATATTAGACAGGACAATTTCAACAGCATAAGTTTATAACAATTTGTATTAAAGTCATTTTAATGGTCTACTGTACTGTATAAGGATTCTTATCAAATATAATTATTTAAAGGCTTTTGAGAATTTCTATGTAGTTTATTAAGGACTGTCTTAATTTTAGAAGCTAAGAATTGTTGAGTCTACTTAGGACAGTATTAACCTAGCTAACAGTAAGTAGTAGTTCAAGTTTTAATATGAGATATGATTATTTCTGTAGTTTAGATTATTAGCTTATTTATTACTTTACAAATCCTTATATTTTTAGGATTTTAAACTAATTTTTGAAAATTCTTAAGGCCAGGAATGTAGTTCAGTTGTAGAGCATTTGCTTACTATGTGTGAGGTTCTGGGTTTAATCCCCAGTACTACAAACACACATGCCACACACACAACACACACACGACAAAAGAAAAGGATATTCACAATATATTTAAATGAAGGAAATGTAGAAACAGTATATATAGCATAATACTATTTTTTGTGAGATAAAAGGAATAAATGAATACAAAAAGTCTAAGAATAAATGTGCTAAAATATAATGTTCACCTAGAGGTGATGCTGGTAACTTCCTTTGTTGCCTTTGCTACCTTGTGTTTGCCATGTTTTCTCCTTTGTGATGCTTTTTTGCCATCCCAGCCTTGGGGCTGGATTATTATGAACTGAAATCTCTATGAACAGTAAGCCAAATAAACGTTCCCTTCTCTTTTAACTTTGGGAGTTAGGTATTTTGACTCAGCAATGAGAGAAAAGTAACTAATACAGAAATTTGGCACCAGAAGTGGGGTAATTGCTGTGACATCACCTGGCCATGTGGCTCAAGAGACTTTGGAACTGGTTTGTGGGAAGGGGAAGACTTAGGAATGATTCTGAGATGTTGGCTACAGAAGTAGCACTGGAACACCTTAGGCTGTTCTGTATGGGAGATTTTGGTCAGAGCTCAGAAGACCAGAAAACTTGTAAAGACCAGGCTCAAGAAGTTTCTGCTAGAAAGAAGGACTGCATTGGCTGCTGGCCTCCAGACAATGTGTGTTATGGCTTGGCAGAAAGTTTGTCTGCATTTTGTTTATGTCCAGAGATTTTGCCTGAGACTGAGATTAGGGGCAGTGGACTAATTAATCTTGCAGAAGAAATTTTAAGGCGGTCAAATATTGAGGCAGTGGCATGGCTACTTTTGGGGGCTTTTAGCCAGATCTGTGTTGAAAATCAAGAGCAAAAAGCCCAGCAGAATGATTTAAAATGTTTTGAGTTTGGTCAGAAAGGAAGCTCCAGTGAAGCTGGGAACTGCAAAGATAGAGCAGAGGAGATCTTGATTGCCAAGAAGGAACAGAAGAATAGAAAAGATGCCTGAGTGCATCACAGGAAGCAGCAGGGACTCCACCCTTTGCAGTCTCAGAGTTATAGAGAGGAGGAGGCTTCCGGGCCAGTGTACCACTGCTCTTAGTCTCAGAGTTATAAAGGTGAAAGATTCTGCTTTGAAAAGAAAGCCCCAGGACATCAAGTTCCAGAATGGTGTTGGCCAAGGAAAGTTGTTCCAAAATGGCAGCATAGAGAATTTGTTCCTTGAGATTGGGTTCAGAGTGCTCAGCAATCAAGGCACTCAACCCCTACAGCCAAGAGAGAGGAAAGACTGGCCACCACTTCTCCAGCTGGCAGCAGACACTGGCACCATCCACATGGCATTGGTTTTAGGGACATGGAGAATGCAACAGTTGTGGGGTCAGGAAGGATTCCACCGAGATTTCAGATGAAGGCCTGGGAGGCAGGCAGGGTGCCCCTGCGAGGGCAGCATGCGAAACTGTGAGGGTGAAGCCAAAGGTGCAGTGGAGACCCTAGAAATGTGGAGAAGCCAGGAGATGGATCGTCTGAGGAAAGCTGTAAGGAGGGAGCAGAGCCGGCCCAAGAGAGAAGTTGTGGGAGCCACAACCACCAGAAGTACCATAGGGGAGGAGCCAGGAAAGCCCTTTGGAGTTCACAACTTGCCACAGATTGTCAGGGATCCTGGAAGTGGAACTGAGGGATTAAATGTTTGGCCTGCTGGATTTTGGACTTACTTTGGTGCATTACTTTGTATCCTATTTTTACCTTTTGAAATGGAAATGTCTACCTTGTGCCATTGAATGTTGGAAGTGTTTGACGTTCTTTTCATTTTGTACAGGGGCTTGCAGCTAAGAGTTTGTCTTAAATCTCAGAGGAGACTTGGGACTTGGACTTTTCAGCAATGCTGAAACTATTAGGACTTTGGCAACTTTTAGAGATGGACTGAATGCCTTTTGTGTAAAGGAGTGTACAAGAGGCTTTGTGGGGCCAGGGGTAGAATGTTAAGGTTTGGGTCTAGATATCCCGCAAAGCCTCCTGTGGTCATAGGCTTGATCTAGAGTATGTGAAGCTGGAATTGATTCTTGTTGCAATGCTAGGGTCAAGGGCACTAGGTTTAAGGGTGTGAGTGCTTCCTGCCCTAAGTAGTCTGAACAAAAGGGGCAGGAAGACACTATTAAGTCTCTCTTGTTACCCTTGTGGCCTTGTGTATGCCATGTTGTTTCTGCCATGCCATGCCTGTTTGTCATCCTTGCCTTGGAGTCAACCGATTGGCAAATGAAACCTCTACAAACTGTAAGCCAAATTAACCCCTTTGCGGGCTTCTGGGCCACCGTTCCACCACTCCCAGCCCAGAGGTAGGCCATCATTCCACTACTCCCAGCCAAGAGAAAGGGGCTTTTGGGCTGCCTTACACCACTCCCAGCACAGAGGAGGTGAGCTATGTGGGCACCAACAGGACTCACCTTCATCGAAATAAGAAGACACGTAAAGAAGTCTAAAAACCAGACTTCCAGATCACCTACAGCAACTCAAAAGGGAAAGGAGATGGAACACTTTGATACTCAACCGCCTGGACTCTCTGAACTGGCAAAAAAAGAAGATCTAGAAAAAATGAAATCAGAAATAATTTCTCAGTTAACAACAGAGATTGTGCCCATAGGGCAAGACATGATTAATAAATCTAGAGAGGACACAGATTGAAAAATAGAGGAGCTGAGGAACACAATGGAATCTCAACAAAGGAAACAAATGGAATCCATAAAACAGATACAAACAGGTTTCCAGGAGATTAAAAACTCCACTGAAAGTCTACACAGCAGAATGAGCCAATGTGAGGACAGAATTTCAGATACAGAAGATAAGACTGCAATTAGTGACCAGGAAAAGAAAAATTGCTTCAAAATTGTAAGGGACCATGAGAAAATCCAGCAGCTGCTAGATGATGCAAAGAAGAACCACATAAGACTGACTGGAGTCAACAAAGAAACAGGAGAGAGTGCAGATGACATAAAAAAAACTATTCACAGAACTAATGGGAGAAAACTTCCCAAGGAGGGGAAAAGAACTTGATATATGATAAGTGAGGCATATAGGACTCCAAATAGCCTTGATCAAAAAAATCTAGACATAGGCATATAATTGTTAAGATTCCAGAAACCCAACAGAAGAACAAAGTTCTACAAACAGTTAGAGAAAAGAAACAAATCACATACAAAGGAAAGCCCATCAGAATCACAGCAGACTTCGCAACACAAACCCTCAAGGCCTAAAGGAAAACAGCCTCCACCCTAGATTGATGTACACTGCAAAACTATCTTTCAAAATTGGTGGAGAAAGAAGATACTTTCATGACAAAGAGTACCTTAGGAACTTCATGAACACCAAACCAGTACTCCAAAAAATTTTAGACAATATCCTAGGAAAAGACGAGGATCACAGCCCCAGGAAGGCCAGCAGAATGAATCCATCCAGTATGACAAGAAATTGAAAGCAATGGGGGAGAATCCCCCAAAAAAGAAAAAGTCATGATAATGATAAGTCAATACGTATCAGTTATAACCATCAATGTTAATGGTCTCAACTCACCAATCAAAAGAAACAGAGTGGCAGAATGGGTCAAGAAGCAAAATCCAACAATATGCTCCATACAAGAAACACACTAAATTCAAAAAGAAACTCAAAGATTGAAAGGTAAAGGTGGAAAACAATACTCCATGTGACAGGAACCCGAAAAAAAGCAGGAGTAGCTATCCTCTTTGCAGATCAAGTAGATTTCAAACCAACACTGATTAAGAGAGACAAAGAAGGACACTACATCCTTGTAAAGAGAATAATCCAACATGAAGAGATGACAATCACAAATATCTATGCACCAAACACTAGTGTACCCAAATATATAAAACAAATACTAAAAGACATGAAAAGTCATATATGCACTAATACAATAGTAGTGGGAGACTTCAATACCCCACTGTCACAAATAGATCAACTAGACTAAAACTAAGTAATGAAATACTAGAACTCAATCGAACTCTTGAATAAATGAACTTAACAGATGTTTACAGAGTGTGCCACCCCAGAAAATCAGAATACACATTCTTTTCGGCTGCACATGGGTCATTCTCCAAAATAGACCACATACTCACTATAAAATGTGTTTAGGTAAGTGCAAATGAATTGAAGTTATCCCCTGTATACTATCAGACCATAGTGCAATGAAATTGGAGATCAATAGCAAAGGAAACCACAAAAGTTACATAAACACATGGAAATTGAACAACACGCTTCTGAATAACCAATGGGTCACAGAGGAAATTAAAGAAGAAATCAGAGAGTTCCTTCAATTAAATGACAATGACAGTACAACATATTGGAATCTATGGGACACAATGAAAGCAGTCTTACAAGGAAATTCATAGCAGTGAATATTCATATTAGGAAAACAGAGCAAACCCAATTAAACAACCTGAGGCTAATCCTCAAGCTTCTACAAAGAGAAGAGCAGGACAAACCCAAAGCTCATACAAGGGAGGAAATTATAAAGATTAGAGCAGAAATCAATGCAATGGAGACTAAGAGAATGATACAAAAAATTAATGAAGCCAAGAGTTGGTTCAGAAGAATAAACAAAATTGACAAACCCTTAGCCAATCTTATCAGAAAAAGGAAAGAAAAAGGAAAGAAATTAGGAATGAAAAGGGTGAAATTACAACAGACCTAGCAGAAATCCAGAGGATCATCAATACCTACTTCCAGAACCTATACTCCAATAAGACGGAAAACCCAGAAGAAATGGACAGATACCTAGATATGTATGAATTACCAAAGTTGAATGAAGAAGACCTAAAAATTCTAAACAACCCAATATCAACCAATGAAATTGAAAATGTAATTAAAAGCTTACCAACTAAGAAAAGCCCAGGTCCTGATGACTTCACTGCTGAGTTCTACAAGACATTGAGGAAGGAACTACTGCCACTACTATTTAAACTCTTCAATGAAATTGAAAGGGAAGCAATACTCCCAAATTCATTCCTGGAAGCAAGCATCACCTTGATACCCAAAGCAGAGAAAGACCCAGCTGAAAAAGAGAAATTTAGCCCAATCTCACTAATGAACATAGATGCAAAAATCCTTAATAAGATACTGGCAAACAGAATGCAGAAGATCATCAAGAAGATCATACACCCTGACCGAGTGGGATTCATCCCAGGGATGCAGGGATGTTTCAATATACGCAAATCAATAAATGTAATACACTACATCAATACAACCAAGGACAAAAACCATATGATTGTCTCCATAGACACAGAAAAAGCATTTGACAAAATCCAACACTCATTTATGATAAAACCCCTACAAAAAATTGGAATAGACGGTCTCTACCTCAATCTAATAAAAGCCATCTATGAAAAACCAACAGCCAATATCATACTAAATGGTCAAAAGCTGAAATCTTTCACGCTAAAATCAGGAACAAGACAAGGATGCCCACTATCACCACTCTTGTTCAATATTTTTGGAAATATTAGCCACGGCAATTAGACAAGAGAAAGAAATAAAAGGACTAAAGATAGAAAATGAAGAAGTCAAATTGCCATTATTTGCAGATGACATGACACTTTATATAGAAGACCCCAAGAATGCCATGAAAAGTCTTCTAGACTTAATAACCAAATTCAGTAGAGTAGCTGGGTCAACACACAAAAATCAATAGCTTTCCTCTACATGAACATCAGACTCACTGAGAAAGAAATGGGGCAAACAATGCCTTTCACAATAGCATCCAACAAACAGAAATACTTAGGTATAAACCTAATAAAAGAAATCAAAGACCTCTTCTCTGAAAACTATAGCATTCTGAGAAAGAGAGATTGAAGATGATATCACAAAATGGAAAGACATCCCCTGCTCCTGGGTAGGAAGAATCAACATAGTGAAAATGGCCATACTTCCAAAACTGCTATATAGGTTCATTTCAATTCCAATTGAGATCCCAGCAGCATACTTCATGGACCTTCAGAAAACAATCCAGAAATTCATTTGGAAGAAGAAGAGACCCAGAATAGCAAAAGCAATTCTAGGTAACAGAGATGTGGCAGCGGGTATCACAATCCCCAACTTGAAACTATACTACAAAGCTACTGTGATAAAAACAGCATGGTACTGGCAAAGAAACAGACCTGAGGACCAGTGGAACAGATTAGAAGATGCAGAAACAACGGCAGACAACTCAGCCATCTCATCTTCGATAAAGGAGCTAAACACCCTCACTTGAGGAAAGATAGCCTCTTTAATAAGTGGTGCTGGAAAAATTGGGTTTCAACTTGCCAAAGATTAAAAGTAGACTTATATCTCTCACCATGAACTAAAGTAAAACTGAAATGGATTAAAGATCTAAATATTAAAATAGAAACACTGAACAAGCTGGAACAGAGGTTAGGTAGAACTCTTGAAGACAGTGGTGTAGGAAAAGATTTCATGAACAAAACCTCAGCTGCATGTGAACTAGCACAAAGAAGCAACAAGTGGGATCTCTTCTTATTAAAAAGCTTCTGCACAGCAAGAGAAAGCACCAACAGTGTGAAGAGACAACCCACAATGTGGGAAAAAATCTTCACCTGCTGTTCCTCAGACAAAGGCCTACTATCTTGAATCTACAAAGAACTTAAAAAAATCAGACCTCCCAAATTTAAAAACCCAATCCGAAAATGGGCATCTGAAATGAATAGACATTTCTCAGACAAAGAAGTAGAAACAGCAGATAAACATATGAAAAAGTGTTCAACATCACTGGTCATTTAAGAGATGCAAATGAAAACAACGCTGAGATTCCATCTCACTCCAGAAAGAATGGCTGCTATCACGAAATCAACCAATAACAAATTCTGGCAGGGCTGTGGGGAAAGAGGAACCCTGGTCCACTGTTGGTGGGAGTGTAGACTGGTGCAACCACTGTGGAAATCAGTATGGAGATACCTCAAAGAACTAGGACTGGAAGTCCCATTTGACCCAGCTATTCCCCTGCTGGGTATCTTCCCCAAAGAATTAAAAGAATCATACCACAGTGATATGTGTACCCATGTTCATAGCAGCACGGTTTGTAATAGATAAAACTTGGAAACACCCCAAATGCCCATCAACTGGAGAGTGGATTAAAAAATATGTGGTTTTTTAATAAAAAGGAGTACTACTCAGCCATAAAAAATGAGAAATTAGAGATTTATAGCTAAATGGATGCACATTGGGGCCATACTCTTAAGTGAAATAAACAGGACACATGTAAATATCGAATAGTTTCTCTAGTGTGAGAAACTGAAAGTGTAAATAAGGACTAAATGTTATAATAGATAATGTGAAATAGGAAGAAAAGGGGAAACGGGGAAGGGGAAGGAGAAGGGAGGGGTTGGTGAAAGGAAAGAAGGGAATGTAATTAATATGAGAAATTGAAAAAATGGAAACAAAGTCTTTGTAAATAGAGAGGGATGGAGAGGATGAAGGGAGGGCAGGGGAAAAGGGGAAAAATAAGAACCAAGAGAGATCATGTAAAGGTGCAAATTTACAATGATGAATGTCATTATATTGTGTACCTAAATTGTTCCAATAAAATAAAATTAAGAAAAAAAACTCCCCTTCGAACTCTGGATGTCAGGTATTTTGTCTCAGCAATGACAGAAAAGTAACTAACACACAGATATTTTTGTTTTTTCAAAATTTTAAGTTTTCTCATCACAAGTGTACATCAAATATAAATTAAGCATTACAGCACATGCCTATTATCCCAGTACTCTGGGAGAGTGAAGCAGGAGGATCCTAAGTTCGAGGCCATCCTGGGCAATTTAGTGACGTAGCAAGACCATGTCTCAAAATTTACAAAAAGGCGGGGGGGGGGGGGGTCTGAAGATGTAGTTCAGTTCAAAGGTCCTGAGTTCAGTTCCCAGTACCATCCAAAAATGAAAAAATAAAAAGAAACAATTTTTAAATGTTTTTGTTTTTTACACATTTTATATATATGCATATAATGTATTTCTATTATACATATATAAATACACAAGTTGTATATGTATATAAAATGCAATATATGTATAATATACATGTACAGCATTTATGTTATGCATATAATATATACAGTACTATTTACAAATTAATGTAATATAGTATAAACAAGTTGTATATTATATATATACAGATATTTGTCATTTAACTACTAAGTCGTATCCCTGCAACTAGGTTGTTAACTGAATCGGTCACTAAATGAGAAATTGTATATAGTATGAACATTACAATATTCAGAACAAAGCAATGGTCAAAGAAAACTTCAACTTGATGACTTTGCTTTTATTTGCATAACTCTTACATGCAGTAATGTAATGCACCACAGAACATAAAACTACAGTACTGTACAATACAATCAGCAAAAATTGCAGTACTGCAGAAGAAGCCACCGTAAGGCCCACACTGGTGCTCATGTTCCTGTGTGGAAAGTTGGAATATAGGTCATAAGTCTGAAGGGCTTGTAAGTCAAACAGCGTACCTTGGTTCAACAGTCTTTAAATAGGCAGGTCATTAAACAAAGAATATTTGTACTACATGCAATACATATGTATTTTATTTATATGTAATATGTAATGTGACTATATATATGTATACACACATAATTGGAAAACTTTTTAGAATTCTAAACAAAATAAGAAAATCTGAATCTATGGGCAAAATCTTTCAATTCTTGATGCCCTAACTCAAAGAGGGTGCAGCTGGAGTCAAAGTCTTTGGTAAAAATTTAAAGAAATGAAATATCAATCAAGACTTTTCCTAGACAGAAGGAAAACCCTGAACATCGAGGAGATGAAACTGAGTGTGCTGCGCAGGGACTGTGAGGGGCCAGCCCGGGATCTCAGCAAGGGGAACAAGGCAGCCACGCAGCGGCCTTGCCACTGGAATGAGCTGAGTGGCAGAGAAGGATCTGGGTAGCCTGGAGCCAAGGGAGTCGTCAGGAAAACCTCTCAGGAGAGCTGCCAACAAATCCATCATAGCTGGGGGCGATGGTCCTCTACCACAGGGTTCATCTCCAGTTGCACAACTCTCAGTTGAGCAGTTTCACAGAGAAAGATAGTGGATTGCTGAAACAAGTAGGTTTTGGGTTTTTTGTTTTGTTTTGGTTTGGTCTGATTTCACTTAACAATAAAAGGGAACATTATGAAAATAAGATGAGCTCATGGAAACTGATGGATGTTAGGGAATTAGGCCATTTAAAGGACCTGAAGGGGAAAATAGAAGCAGAGCCTGAATTATCCACACACCATCATCCAAAACGTATAACTAAACATCAACTTTGTTTCTAGACTCAGAATTTTATGATCAACAATTCAGTCACCTATATGCATATATATGTATATATATACTTATGTGTTTATGTTCTACGTTAAGAGTTAAAGCAGCTTACATAAAATTCATGTAGCATAATAGAAACTATTATGAAATCAGGAAAAGTAAAACTGAGCTTAAGACATGTAAGAGATTGCTGAATATTAAATCATACCATAACTTTCTACACAATTGTTAAATACAGACATTAAATCTACAGAAGTCTAGTATATCCGGAGGCCAATGTGAAGAGGAAAACGTATCCATGAATATAAATAAATCTGCTTCTCCACAATAGGGTTCAACCTCAGTACCATTAACATTTCACACCAGAAAGTGCTTTGTTGTGGGGGGCTGACCTGGGTATTAGAGCATATTTAGGAGCACCTTTGGCCTTTATCTGCCAGAAGCTTGTAACTTTACCCTCCCACTCCCCAACTACCACTTGTGACAACAAAAGTGTCTCCAGGCACTGCCTAATGTCCTCTGATGAAATTTTCAGGGCAGAAATATCTTTTTTAATTGCTAGTAAAACATCAAGTGTTGATATTTCTGTTACAGATTACAACAGAATATGGTTTGTTAGTAACCAGTGAAAGATAAGACATAGATAGATGATAGATAGATAGATAGATGTATATATAGTAGTACCTCGGTTCACGAACTTAACTCTTTCCATGATTCTGGTTGCAAACCAAATTGGTATATATACATATATATACCTGTACCTGTTGAAACATGCCCATGCACTTTTAATGGAAAATTCTATATAATGAAATATAGACTAGTCTCACAAGATACAGAGAAAAGAGACAGAATGATCTATTCTGCATATTCTCCATCTTGTAAAGACAATAAGGATCAAAGAAGTCAAATCAAGATTAATTACTAATAGATTTTATTTTTATTTAAAGTAACAATGACAGACTTATTTAAATGAATATTGTGAACAGTATAGAGCCCAGAAATGGAACCAACCACACACTTATAATCGATTGATCCTTGGCAAAGGAGCAAAGGCAATTCAGTGAAAACTGGACACTCTTTCCAACAGTACAGTGCTGGAACAACTGAACATCCACATGTAAAAATACAGTAATAATGAAGATAATAATAATACAACCTCAGAACTCATACCATTCTGAGTAACAGATCTAAATGTAAGGTACAAAATTATAAAGCTCTTAGAAGATAACACAGGAGAAAAGCTAGATGATGGTGAGTTTGGAAATGGCTCTTTAAATGTAACACCAAAAGCATGACCTACAGAAGAAAAATGCTTAAGTTGGACTTCATTAAAACCATAATGGCTTGCTCTGTAAAAGACACTGTTAAGAAGATGAAAAAGCAAGCCACAAACTAGAAGAAAATCTCTATAAAACATTTGTCTGATAACTGTCTGACAATGGACTAGTATCCAAAATATATAATGAACTCTTAAAAATTAATCTTAATAAAACAAACAACTCAACATAAAAATGGGCCAAAGCATAGGAAAAGACTTTATGAACAAAACCTCAGTAGCACAGGAACTAGCACAAAGAATCAACAACTGGGATCTCATCTTATTAAAAAGCTTCTGCACTGCAAGAGAAACCACCAACAGAGCTAAGAGATAACCTAAAATGTGGGAAAAAGTTTTTAGCAGCTGTACCTCTGACAAAAGACTACCATCTAGAATATATAAAGAACTGAAAAAAATCAGACCCCCCAAATTCAAAGACCCAATTCAAAAATGGGCATCTGAAATGAACAGACATTTCTCAGACAAATAAGTAAAAGCAGCAAATAAATATAAGAAAAAATGTTCAACATCACTGGTCATTCGAGAGATGCAGATGAAAACAACACTGAGATTCCACCTCACCCCAGAAGGAATGGCTGCTATCAAAAAATCAACCAATAACATATCCTGGCCGGGGTGTGGGAAGAAAGGAACCCTCCTCCATTGTTGGTGGGAGTGCAGACTGGTTCAACCACTGTGGAAATCAGTATGGAGATGCCTCAAAGAACTAGGACTAGAGGTCCCATTTGACCCAGCTATTTCCCTGCTGTGTATCTTCCCAAAGAATTAAAGGAATCATACCACAGAGATATATGTGCACCCATGTTTATAGTGGCCCAGTTTGTAACAGCTAAAGCTTGGAAACAGCCCAAGTGCCCATCAACTGGAAACTGGATACAGAAGATGTGGGTTTTTAAAAAATAAAATGGAGTACTACTCAGCCATAAAGAATGAGAAACTAGAGACATTTATAGCTAAATGGATGCATATTGAGGCCATATTCTTAAGTGAAATAAATAGGACACACATGTGTAAATACTGAATAGTTTCTCTAGTGTGAGAAACTGAAAGTGTAAATAAGGATTAAAATGATTAAAATGAATAACTGATAATTTGAAATAGGAAGAAAAGGTCCAAAAGGGTAGGGGAAGTGGGAGAGGAAGGAGAAAGGAAAGAAGGGAAAGGAAAAATTATAAGAAAAGGAAAAAATGGAAACAAAGTCTTTGTAAATAGGGAAGGGTGGAGGGAGTGAATGGAGCACAGGGAATGGGGAAAAAATAAGAACCAAGATACATAATGTACAGGTACAAGCACCCAATGAAAAATGTAAACATATTGTAAACCTAAAATGTACCAATAAAAAAATTGAAGCAAAAAAAAAATGGGCCAAAGACGTTAACAGATATCTTAACAAAGACATTGAGATAGCTTAGCATACAAAATGATGTTCCATATCCTATGTCATTTGGGAACTGCAAATCAAAACAATAATGAAATACCTACACACACAGTAGAAAGGCAAAAGTCCGAAACAGTAAACAATACCAAATGCTGGGAAGGATACAGAGCAATAGTAATTCTCTTTCATTGCTGAGGAAGTACAGAATGATCCAACCACTTTGGAAGAAAGATTTAAAGTTTCTCACAAAATTAAATATACTCTTCACCATAAGATCCAGCAGTTATGCCCCTTGATGTTTACCCAAAGGAGCTGATAAACCTGTACCTGGATGTTTATACCAGCTTTATTCACAATCACTAAAACTTAGAAGCAACCAAGGTGCCCTTCAGAAGATGAATGGATAAATAAATTGTGTGTCCACACAACAGAATATTATTCGGCACTAAAAGAAATGAACTATCAAGCCATGAGAAGACATGGAAGAATCTTAAATGCATACTACTAGGTGAAAGTAGCCAATCTGTAATGGTTATATACTGTGGGATTCCAATTATATGACATTGTGGAAAAGATACAACTATGGAGACACTAAAAAAGATGAGTGGTTGCTAGGGATTTGGGAGGAGGGAGGACTGAATATACAAAACACAAGATTTTTAGTGTACTGAAACTATTCTGTAGGACACTGTAATGGTGGGCAGATGTCATTATACTTTTGTCAAAATCTACAGAGTATAAAACACAGAGTGAAGCTTAATGAAATCTGTGGGCCTAAGTTAATGATAATGTATCAACACTGCTCCATCAATTGTACCAAGTGGACCACACTAATGCATTAAATTCGTCATATGAAAAACTGATTACTGGGGAAGGGGAAGGCTATCTGGGAACTCTGTACTTTCTTCTCAATTCATTTGTAAATCTAAAACTACTCTTTAAAAAGTCTATTAATGTTTTGAAATGTATTATGACAGGATAGGTACCAATCCATGTACTATATTTTTGAATCAGTGTTTCACAAAATGAATTCTCAATTTTGAGAAGCCATTTACATGAGAAAAGTTACACATAGCCATATAACTTACAATACCAAGTACAGGTCATTACCTGCTTAGTCTGAATCACTGTGATTTAAAATACAATAAGAAGTAGGAGGACTGCTTGAACCCAGGACTTCCAGGTCAGAATGGCCAACAGAGGGAGACCCTGTTTCCTAAAAAAAAGGGGGGGGCGGAGAATACAATTCATTAAATCTTCTTGGCTTAATTCTGAAATTTAATATGTTTTAGCTTGGGAAAATAACTGGTAAGAGCTGAGAGGTCTATTAATGTTTAATGATAAAGTCACTATTCTAATAATATGCCCATAGCCATTACAATAAAAGAAATATAAATTAGATTAGGCTTATAAAAATAGCAAGGCAAAGTAAATCTGATAATGTAGCCCTGAGTTTACACATACAGTATATACAGCTGTGTAGTTAATAAGACTTTACCAGTAATTAGTAACCTGGCAGAAAGTCTGCTCTTAATCAATAGCATATTAACCCTGTAAAAAATAGGATAAGCACTGGGTCATACACTACATATTCGACGGCCTATGGCAGAGCCATAGAGACTGAGGATACAAAGTGGTTGGATCTGGTGAGAAAATGGGTACAGGAGTCTGCCATTTTATGTTAAAACTTTTTAGTTGTTTTGATTTTTAAATTATGTGTAAGTTATTACCTAAAAAGAGATAACATTCATTTTTAAATTAAATTTGTTGAAGCTAGTGGTATAGCCTTAGTGAAACAGTACATGCTTAGCATGCGCAAAGCCCTGGATTCAGTCCCCAACAGCAAAAAATTAAATTAATAATTAGATATTAAGCGTGAAATTGCATAATTTCTGAGGTACTATGCATATTTTGATACATGTATATATTGCATAATATAAGAATTTTATATAAATAACTATATAAATGAAAATATACATAATATAAATTTTGCAATAAATTTGTTTTATATATATTACATTAAAAAGTTTGGAAGGGAAAAAAAAGGGGGGGGGCTGGGGATTTAGCTCAGTGGTTCCGGCACCTGCCTTGCAAGTACAAGGTCCGGAGTTTGATCCCTGGTACCAAAAAAAAAAAAAAGTTTGGAAGGAATATTAGAATCAAATTAATTTGAGATACAAATCTTACATTAAAGCTTCTACAGTGGGTCAGTTTTTATGTTTTTCTTTCATTCTTAAAGTATGATGCTCATTCTTAAAGTGTGATGTTTTACTTTTACAAAAATATAGTTACCAGACCCGGTGGCACACACCTGGTAACCCCAGCACTCAGAAGCCTGAGGCAGGAGGATCGCTGTGAGTTCAAGGCCAGCCTGAGCAACTTAGAGAAAGCTTCTCTCAAAATAAAATATTAAAAGGGCTGGGATGTAACTCAGTGGTAAAGTGCTTTCCTAGGATATGTAAGACCATGGATTCAATCCCCAGTGCCACAAAAATAAATACATATATACATACATAAAATTTAAAAAACAAAAATCAAAAATAGCAAGCTTCTTATATATCCCGTTCATTGGCAGCCACTGTGACCCCTTGGACTTTCCCAGTAACTAGAAGACTAGCCCGGTCTACAGATCCCTCTGTCTGCTGCAACGCCTTGCTGTTCCAGCTGTCTAACTCCTTCGTGTTATTACCTAATGGGGGTAATAACAGCAACATTCCACTGGAGTTGCACTGGAGTTGAAACATACCATTAGGTGACAAAGGCACAGAAAATCCTTCTCCCTCAAGGTCTGGCACATACATAAGGTAGTAGTGGTAGTCTGATGGTTACAAAACCAACCAATGATTTGAACCTGGGCCAAGATTCTAAACACCAATGAAACAAGGTGGAATACAAATTGGAAACCCTTCTTTGGACTGAGCAGGAAGCCAAGGTAGTGACTTACCAACTGGTTCATCTATCTAGTGTAGAAGTCTGAAGCAGAGTTGTGTCCTTTAAATGCTCCCTAGGAGTTTCAAGATGGAAAAAAGGAGGAAATTGGAGGAGATGGCTGTACCCAAACTATTTTCTTAAAAGTAGGGATAGTCAAGAAGTGTCACAAGATTAAGTCAAGGAAAAAGAAGTGCACTAGAACAGCCTGTACCATGGCTCCCAAATCATGTGCCGAGGTACCCCAGGGTGTTCATGAAGTCACAGGGGTGCTACAGGATATTTTAAGTTTTCAAAATAAAAGCAATGACCTCTGTCAGACAGCATGAGTGTTCTCAAGCTCAAGAAAGTTCAGTTCAACATTAGGTCATGCTGTATATCTTTTAACAACATCATACTTTTGTGATCATCATACTTGGTTTTCTGTGGTTGCTATGATGAAAAAGCAAGTGTCACTTGAAAATTAGCATGGAACAAAAGGATGGTGACATCTGGTATGGTAGTAAGGCTGCAGAAGCTGTGTGGCAAGGTATATATGTCCCATTCATGAGCATTTACGGTCACTTAAGAATAACAGAGATATGATTTTTTCTTTCAATGCATCTACATTATTTTTTCATCCCTCTAACCAAAACTTATTAAGTTGTTGGACCTCACTACACACTAAATGAACTTTTTTGCATTTCTTTTGCTTTAGGGTTGCCTTGAAAAAATTACACTCAAAGTGCTGTGCAGCAAGAATATTTGAGAACCTGTGAACCAGTAGTTTTTAACAGTTTGTAATAGCTAAAGCTTGGAAACAGCCCAAGTGCCCATCAACTGGAAACTGGATAAAGAAGATGTGGTTATTTTATAAAATGGAGTACTACTCAGCCATAAAGAATGAGAAACTAGAGTCATTTATAGCTAAATGGATGCATATTGAGGCCATACTCTTAAGTGAAATAAATAGGACACACATGTGTAAATACCAAGTAGTTTCTCTAGTGTGAGAAACTGAAAGTATAAATAAAGATTAAAAGGATTAATAACTAATAATTGATACTTTGAAATAGGAAAAGGTCCAAAGGGGTAGGGGTGGTGGGAGGAGATGGAGAAAGCAAAGAATGGAAAGGAAAAATTATGAGAAAAGAAAAAAAAATGGAAACCAAGTCTATGTAAATAGGGAAGGGTGGAGGGGTGAAGGGCGCATACGTAATGGGGAAAAAAATAAGAACCAAGATACATCATGTACAGGTACAAGCACCCAATGATAAATGTAAACATACTGTATAACTAAAATACATCAATAAAAGAATTTAAGCAAAAAAACAAAATGAGAAGTAGCAGCTAGCAGGCTGGGACAGAGCAGGTGAACACTGTAGCTTATACAGCGAGGGGAAAGACAGCAGTATGTGGGGTCACTAGGCAGGCGCATCCCAGGAAGAAGAGACAAGGCTCTGGGCAACAGGACCGCTGCCTTCACCTGCCATATTGCCTGCACCCCTGAAAGGAGGAACTTGACGTTCAGGAAGGGTGAATACTTTAGAGGACATCCAAATTAGGCTCAGAAATTTGGTTTTTTTCCCCCCTGATGAAATAGATGACTAATTGTTTAAAATAAAGGGACAAGTAAACATTTCAGGTTATCATACAATGTTACCATAGAACAATTCCACCTGGGGACACACACCTACACCCACACACACCCACACACACCCACACGCAAATTCCAACAGTGAAATGAAATGCATTATAACTTTCTGTCTCTGTAGAATATCAAAAGTTTCAGAAATACTTAAATCATTTCTGTAGCATAACAAAAAATTCTGTTGAATTTACATTTTTATGGAAAATTTCTTATTTTTCTCACTTCAATAATCACTCATAGTTCAAAATCTCAGTCATCTTTGTCACCTCTGTGTCACATTTTATTAATTAGAACCAACTCCAGCAAGCCCTGTCACTTTTGCAATACAATTATGGTTGGTTTCCAGGCTTAGAAGAAGATGTGAAGCAGAAAAATAATGATTTTAGATTTTCTGTCAAATTTGGTCTTCTTTCAAAGTCCATCTCAGGGATAACTATTCCGGATTGTTGCAGTTGCTAGTAGCTGGTCTCCAGGGCACTGTCTTTACACTACTCTTTGCTATGCTATCATTACGAATTGTATTTACATAATGTCACTTTATATTCAAAATTCTTCATAATATGTTCTATTATTTACCAGAATTTGATGACACACATAGAACCATGCTTTAAAACTGTATGTCCCAGCCCGTGTGGACCAGAGTTGTGCAGGAGGGTCCACAGATCCCAGGCAGGGCTCCGCCCTGAAAAGAGCTGCACAGGTGCACAAGCAACAGCCAGAGGCCTGCCCAGGTTCCATCAGTAAGTGTGCACAGATCCCAGCAAGAAGCCCCGTGGACCAGAGCTGTGCAGGGGCAATCAGTTCCCAGCCCAGGCCCTGCCAAGACACCAGCAGCTTGGGTCCACAGGCCCCGGCCAAAGGCTCACCTGGAAAAGAGCTACACAGGCGGGCAAGCAACAGCCAGAGGCCCACGCAGGTACCACTGGAATTGGTGCAGCAGTGAGCAGCAGACAAAAGGCCTCTCGGTGGCTTGAGGACAACTGAAGCCCACTGGGCAAGCAAAAAGTTGCCTCAACAAAGGCACAACAGGCTGCATCTGTTGAAATGAGAAGACACATAAACAAGTCTCGAAACCAGACATCCACATCACCAAAGGCAACCCCAAAAGGAAACAAGATGAAACAATCTGATACTCAACCACCTGGACTCTCTCAACTGGCAATGAAAGAGAATCTGGGAAAAATGAAATCAGAAATAATTTCTCAGTTAACAACAAAGATTGTGTCCATAGTGCAAGAAATGATTAATAACTCTAGAGCAGACACAGATAAAAAACAAGAGGAGCTGAGGAACATGATGGAGTCCCAGCATAGGAAACAAATGGAAACCATAAAACAGATGCAAACAGATATCCAGGAGATTAAAAATTCCATTGATAGTTTATGCAGCAGAATGACCCAATGTGAGCACAAAATATCAGATATAGAAGACAGGACTGCAATTAGTGACTAGGAAAAGAAAAATTCCTTAAAAATAGTAAAGGACCATGAGAAATCAATCCAGCAGCTGCTAGACAATGCAAAGAATAACATAAGACTGATCAGAGTCAATGAAGAAACAAGAGAGAGTACAAATGACCTTAAAAAAAAAACTGTTCACAGAAGTGATGGCAGAAAACTTCCCAACCAGGGAAAAAGAACTTGAGACACAGATAAATGAGGCATATAGGACTCAAACCAGCCATGATAAAAAAAAATCTACACCCAGGTATATAATGGTTAAGATTCCAGAAACCCAACAGAAGAACAAAATTCTACAAGCAGTTAGAGAAAAGAAACAAACCACATACAAAGGAAAGCCCATCAGAATCACAGCAGACTTCTCAACACAAACCTTCAAGTCAAGAAGAACCTGGAGTGAAGTACTTCAAACCCTAAAAGAAAACAATCTCCAACCCAGATTGATGTACCCTGCAAAACTATCTTCCAAAATGGATGGAGAAATAAGACACTTTCATGTCAAAGAGCACCTGAGGAACTTTATGAATGCCAAACCAGCACTCCAAGAAATTTTAAATAATATCCCAGGACAAGACAATGAGGATCACAACCCCAGGAAGTCCAGCACAACAAATTCATCAGGTATGACAAGAAATTAAATGCAAAAGGGGAGACTACAACAAACAGAAAAAGTGATGACAAGGATAATTCAATACATATCAGTTATGACCATCAATGTTAATGGTCTCAATTCACCAATAAAAAGAAGCAGACTGGCAGAATGGGTCAAGAAGCAAGATCCAACAATATGCTGCATAAAAGAAATACACTTAATTTAAAAAAAACAACTCATAGGGCCAGGGATTTAGCTCAGTGGTTTCACTGCCTGCCACGCAAGCTCAAACACCCGAGTTCGATCCCCAGTACCAAAAAAAACCACAAAAAAACCTCATAGACTGAAAGTTAAAGGGTGCAAAACAATACTCCATGCAACAGGAACCCAAAAAAAGCAGGAGTAGCTATCCTCTTTGCAGATCAAATGGATTTCAAACCAAAACTAATTAAGAGAGACAAAGAAGGACACTACATCCTTGTAAAGAGAATAATCCAACATGAAGAGATGACAATCATAAATATATATGCACCAAATACTAGTATGCCCAATTATATAAAACAAATACTAACAGATGTGAAAAATCAAATGGGCACTAATACAATAGTAGTAGGGAACCTCAATACCCCGCTGTCACAGGTACATCAACTAGACAAAAAAATAAACAATAACATACTAGAACTCAATCAAACTCTTAAACAAATGGACTTAACATATGTTTACAGGGTGTTCTACCCCACAAAATCAGAATACACATTCTTTTCAGCTACACACAGGTTGTTCTCCAAAATAGACCACACACTAGTTCACAGAACATGTTGAAGTAAGTGCAAAGGAATTGAAGTTATCCCCTGTATATTATCAGACCATAAGGCAATGAAATTAGAGATCAATAGCAATAGAAACTGCAAAAATTTCATAAACACATGGAAATTGAGCAACACACTTCTGAATAACTGATGGGTCACCGAGGAAATTAAAGAAGAAATCAGACAGTTCCTACAATTAAATGGCAATGACAATACAACATATTGGAATCTATGGGACACAATGAAAGCAGTCTTACAAGAAAATTCATAGCAGTGAATACTCGTATTAGGAAAACAGAGTGAGCTCAAATAAACAACCTGATGCTGAACCTCAAGCTATAGAAAAAGAAGAGCAGGACAGGGCCAGGGATTTAGCTCAGTGGTTCCACCGCCTGTCCCGCAGGCACAAGGACCCAAGTTCAATCCCCGGTACCCAAAAAAAAAAAAAAAAAAGAAGAGCATACAAGGGAGGAAATTATAAAGATCAGGGCAGAAATCAATGCAATGGAGACTAAGAGAACAATACAAAAAAAATCAACAAAGCAAAGAATTGGGTCTTCGAAAGAATAAACAAAATTGACAAAACTTTAGCCAACCTTATCAAAAAAAAGAAAGACCCAAATCCAAGCAATTAAGAATGAGAAATCCAGATGATCATCAATACCTACTTTGAGAAACTATACACCAATAAGATGGAAAACCCAGAAGAAATGGACAGATTCCTAGAAAAGTTTGAATTACCAAAGTTGAACGAAGAAGACCTAAAAATTCTAAATAACCCAATATCAATCAATGAAATTGAAAATGTAATTAAAAACTTACCAACTAAGAAAAACCCAGGTCCCGATGGCTCTACTGCTGAATTCTACAAGACATTTAGAGAAGAACTATTGCCACTACTGTTTAAACTCTTCAATGAAATTGAAAGGGAAGCAATACTCCCAAATTCATTCCTGGAAGCAAGCATCACCTTGATCCCAAAAGCAGAGAAAGACCCAACTGAAAAAGAGAACTATAGGCCAATCTCACTAATGAACATAGATGCAAAAATCCTTCATAGGATACTGGCAAACAGAATGCAGAAGATCATCAAGAAGATCATACACCCTGACCAAGTAGGATTCATCTCAGGGATACAGGGATGGTTCAACATATGCCAATCGATAAATGTAGTAAACTATATTAATAGAGCCAAGGACAAAAAACATACGAACGTCTCAATAGATGTAGAAAAAGCATTTGACAAAATCCAACACACATTCATGATAAAAACCCTACAAAAGTTGGAATAGATGGTCTATCTCAACCTGATAAAAGCCAATAAAAAATCAATAGCCAATATCATACTAAATGGTCAAAACTGAAATCCTTCACACTAAAATTAGGAACAAGACAAGGATGTCCATTATTACCACTCCTCTTCAATATAGTTTTGGAAATATTAGCCACAGCAATTAGACAAGAGAAAGAAAGAAAAGGAATAAAGATAGGATATGAAGAAGTCAAACTGTCATTATTTGCACATGACATGATACTCTATATAGAAGACCCCAAGAACTGCACCCAAAATCTTCTAGACTTAATAATCAAATTCATTTGACTAGCTGGATACAAGATCCACACGCACAAAACTCAATAGCTTTCCTGTACATGAACAACAGACTCACTGAAAGAGAAACTGGAGAAACAACTCACTTTACAATAGCATGCAAAAAAAAAAAAAAAAAAAAAAAGAAATACCTAGGAATCAATCTAACAAAAGAAATCAAAGACCTCTACTCTAAAAGCTATAGCATTCTGAAAAGAGAGATCAAAGAAGATATTGCAAAATGAAAAGACATCCCTTGCTCCTGGGTAGCAAGAACCAATATAGTGAAAATGGCCATACTTCCAAAACTGCTATATAGATTCAATGCAATCCCAATTGAAATTCCAGCAGCATACTTCACGGACCTTGAGCAAACAATCCAAAAATTCATTTGGAACCAGAAGAGACCCAGAATAGCAAAAGCAATTTCAGGCAACAAAGACAAAGTAGGGTGCATCATAATCCCCAACTTGAAACTATACTACAAACCTTCTGTGATAAAAACAGCATGTTACTAGTAAAGAAACAGACCGAGGATCAGTGGAACAGATTTTCTAATCTAATCTTTCTAATTTTTCTAATGCAGAAACAACTCCAGACACACTCAGCCACCTCATCTTCGACAAAGGAGCCAAATATCCTCACTGGAGGAAAGATAGCCTCTTTAATAAATGTTGTTGAAAAAACTGGGTTTCAACTTGCCAAAGATTAATACTATACCTAAATCTCTCACCATGCACCAAACTAAAATTGAAATGGAGTAAAGATTTAAATATCAAAATAGAAACAGTAAATTGGCTGGAAGAGAGGTTAGGTAGAACTCTTGAAGACATTGGTGTAGGAAAAGATTTTATGAACAAAACCTCACTTGCATGTGAACACAAACAATCAACAAGTGGGATCTCTTCTTATTAAAAAGCTTCTGCACAGCAAGAGAAACCACAACCAGCATGAAGAGACAACCCTCAATGTGGGAAAAAAATTTTCACCAGTTGTTCCTCAGACAAAGATCTGCTATCTAGAATCCCTAAAGAACTTAAAAATATCAGACCTCCCAAATTTAAAGACCCAATCCAAAAATGGGCATTGGAAATGAACAGACATTTCTCAGACAAAGAAGCAGAAATAGCAAATAAACATATGAAAAAATGTTCAACATTACCGGTCATTTGAGATATGCAAATGAAAACAACGCTGAGATTCCACCTCGCCCCAGAAAGAATGGCTGCTATCCTGAAATCAACCAATAACCATTGCTGGTGGGGCCGTGGGGAAAAAGGAACCCTGGTCCACTGCTGGTGGGAGTGTAGACTGGTGCAATCACAGTGGAAATCAGGATGGAGATACCTCAAAAAACTAGGATTAGAGGTCCCATTTGACCCAGCTATTCCCCTGCTGGGTATCTTCCCAAAAGAACTAAAAGAAATCATACCATAGCGATATATGTGCACCCATGTTCATCAGAGCAGTTTGTAATAGCTAAAACTTGGATACAGCCCAATTGCCCATCAACTGAATACTGGATTAAGAAAATGTGGTGTTTTTTTTTTTTCTTAAATAAAATGGAGTACCACTCAACCATAAAGAATGAGAAACTCGAGACATTTATAGCTAAATGGATGCACATTGAGGCGATACTCTTAAGTGAAATAAATAGGACACACATGTGTAAATATCAAATAGTTTCACTGGTGTGAGAAACTGAAAGTGTGAATAAAGTTCAAAGTGTATAATAGATAATGTGAAATAGGAAGAAAAGTCCAAAGGGGAAGGGGAAGTGGGAGGGGTTGGGGGAAAGAAAGAAGGGAATGGAATTAATATAAGAAAAGGAAAAAATGGAAACAAAGTCTTTGTAAATATGGAGGGGTTGAGGGGTTGAAGGGAGGGCAGGGGAATGGGGAAAAAATAAGAACCAAGAGAGATTGTGTAAAGGTACAAATTTCCAATGATGAATGTCATTATATTGTACACCTAAAACGTACTGATGAAATTAATAATAAAAAAAACTGTATGTCCCTTACCCATATACTCCTCACCCACTGTTCTCTTTACATTTTTCTATAACATCGGTGTAAAAATTTAACTCTTATCATGTCTCTCACATAAATATAAATCCATAAGAGCAGAGATTTTTGTATTGCAGTGCAAGATAGAGGGCTTAGCACTCCGAAATGGTCTATAAACATTTGTTGAATAAAGAGTGCCCAGTGGAGTAGATGCAAAAAAGTCTTAGATATTATTATTAATATTATAGCATCACCTCTCACACTGCAGCCAACACTGCTACCATTTCCAATAGAATAAAATCACAAATAACCAACCTGCCACTCACAGCCCCTGACCAAATGCCATCTGCCTTGATGTCACCTGTGTGGCTCCAACCGTAAGACTTAGGTCACAGGTAGATAATTCTATAATGAACATGGCAGCATTATCCTACATTCCCCATTGAGAATTTTGTGAACACTATCTCAAAATGTTCTTCCCATTTAGGCAAATCTTCCTAACCCTGCAAACCCAACTCAATCCCAGCCCTACCTGGTCTCCCTGGTCTCTCCCTCTGATTTCTTCTCTCTATAGTCTACCCAGAACTTAGTCACAAGCCCAAGGACAGCTCTTAGGATACAATTTTATTTTATTTATAGAGCTTGTGCCAGTCAGCTTTCTGTCAAGGTAAAAACGGTAATCAACTTATAAGGAGGAAAGGTTTATTTTGAATCGTGGTTTTAAAGCTATTAATCCATGGCTGCTCAGCCCCATTGCCTCTAGGGCTGTGTCAAGGCAGAAAATCATGACAGAAAGGACATAGTAGAGGAAACTGCTCTTGTCACTATGGCTGGGAAGCAAAGAGCGAGCCAGGAGGCACCAAGGTTCCAACACCTCCCGCAGGGTCACACTCCTAGTGCACTAGTCCCCACCTCCAAAAGGCTCTGCCCCGTTCCAATAGCACTGCAGGCTGGTGACTAAGACCTAGGTCTTGAGGAGACACTTAGCCAGAGTACAGCAGGGCTCTTGCACTGTGTATCTGTGAATGTGAATACAACCATCTCAACTAGACTGTAAACTCCCTGGGGGCAAACACTGTGCAGGAAGAACCAAGTTGGACTCTATTTCCCCCCTTCCTAAAGCCCTTGGCCGCTTAAGGAAAAGAATGTTTTCGAGGTGGAGTTTCACCATGTAGCTCAGGCGGGCTTTCAGTTTGCAATAATCCTCCTGGTTCAGCTTTCTGGACACTGAGATTAGAGGCATAAGTCACAATGCCTGACTGGAAAATTATTATTTTTTTAAGTGGGAGATTTTCAGCCCAAATTCTCCAATCTGTAGAGAGTGGGGAGGATTCTCCTTGTATTCTAAAACACCTCTTTGTAGACCACCTCCACCACCAAAACAAAAATGGTGCAGCTATTCCGTTATAAAGTCATTTTGTAAATAAAAGAACTATTTATTGAATGAAAATCAACTTAGAAATCCCATGGTTAGCAACAGAATCTATTATTTTAATTAGCCATAATCTCTGGTCTGTGATAAATGATTAATAAATGCTAATTTCCAAAATTACTTTAGCTCCAGACATATCTGTACCATGAAAACAAACAAAATGCCCCCCATTTGCTAAAAATCCATGAGCATTCAAAGAATTTGGGCTGAAAAATCTCTCATTACAAAACAATAAATTTCCTTAAGTATCAGAGGGTGTTGGAAAAGGAGGAAATGGAGTCCAACCTGGTTCTTCCACTTATTAATAGACCATATAAACATCAACAAATCACTTAATTAAACTTTACTTTCTTTATCTATAAAATGAAGATATTACTCCTCTTTCAAGAGCTACTCTGAGGACTAAATGAAATAGCAGATGTTAGATGCTTCTCCCAAAGCAAGTAAACAGTGTTACTTTTCCATTTCCTTTTCTGCCCTAAAACAAAGAAAGCCAGATTATAGTGA